>NC_084790.1:58935964-58950964 GCF_028858725.1 Colius striatus | reverse complement strand
TAGGAGAAGCTGTATGGAAGTCTGCCTTTGTACCACAGTGTACTGTGTTTGTACTATGAGGCTAGAACTTCAGAGTGCCTTTGTACTAGCAACAGATTACCATCAGCAGAATTGAACCCCTGGCTTGGATTTCATCCCTGTGTCAAGCAGCAGTTTTATTAAGACAACAGAAAGCAGCAAGCAGCTTAATAGCATCAAGCAGATACTGTAATTGTGTTGTACAGATGGCTTGCATGTAACATCTAAATAAATGGTGGTTTCAGAATGGTAGTGATAAAGCCAACTGAGATGGTTTTCCCAGTTGTGAAATGTTTGTGTAAAGAATAACCTTTTTTGTTTTTGTTCAAGTCTGACAGCTGAAGATGCTTTTAAAACCTTCTAGTCACTTAGAGTGGAGCTATACAACTCTGGTTTGGTAGCTTTAAAAGGCAGATCATATCCATCACTGAAACAGCAAGTCTCAGGGTTATGAGAGAAGATTGGGGATGGGAGATGAGAGCTGCTCAGTCCAGTTTACATTTGTCACTAGTGACTAGCTTTTAAAAAATGTATTAGCTGTGCATGGTGGTAAGTAAATTCCAGCTGCAGGGGATTACTGCTCTGAGTGGGTCGGGGAGCTTGGAATGCATTCAGTTCCATCAGGGGATTTGTGTCCCTCGTCATTAGCCTTAGCATTACTAAAGCACTACAGATTAAGAACAGACCAGTGTCACCTGCTCAGAACTTCAGAAAACTCTCCAAAACTATTACAAATAAAGCACAATCAAAAGTAATTAAAAAAAAAAAAGAAAAAAAACCCCACCCAACCCCCCAAACCCCAAAACCAACAGAGAGAGTTTTCACCCTTTAGGGAGTATGGGGCATGGCATTGTGGAGAATGAAGAATCTCTCATATAAATCTTCTAATACTGAGTGAAAGATTATGCATGTGACATGTAGGAAATAAAGGAAAATATCTAGATTTTGGCAAAACAGAAGGTATCTGTTGATAAATTATTCTCTCTACTTATTTAATGTGTCATAATACTAATTTGCACCACAAACACCTCCACAAATACCTTCCTGTTAATGAACATTTTTGTGGGGAGTTTCAAAATCAAGATGTTCTGCAATTTCAGGAAATATTTCCAAGGGCTGTAGTCTCACAGGTTAGGAGTGAAGAGTTTTACTGTGTTTTTTCAAGGTAGTTTTTTTTTCCTCAAGAATAAGGCAAGTGAGCACCACAGAGCTTTACTTTTTTCAGGGATTTTGAAATTCAGCTTACATGCCAACAAGCAGTTTAGTGGCAGGAAGTCTGTCCTAGTAGTGCAGTCATGAACTGGTAAACTAGAAGCATCTGTAAAAATTTAGAGGGAGTATCAGCTTTCTCAAAGCTCCAGTCCAAGACTAATGAGGTGCAAATGATAGCGCTGCATAACCCTTCTCCACCCCAATTGTGGAATGAGATATTGCGACAGAAAGAAGTAAAAAAATGAGACAAAGATTTCAAAACTTAGAGTGCCCTGAAACAAATACTGGGTTTTCGGAAGACTTTCAAATAGTTGAGGTGGGCCAACCTGCATATTTTGCTAGCAAGAAATTCATACCACCTTCCTCAGCCGCACACATATTTCCATGGCACCAGTAACTGACAGAAGGAGATTATAGAGAAGTAATTATTTTTTTTCTGTGCCTGTGTGAAATTTTACCTGTTGATGTGATTGTTCTTAATAACAGTTGTTCTACTAAGAAATAAACTTCTCCTAATTTGCATCTTTGATAGATCTTCTTCTCTTGCTCATGCTACAGAAGCAGAGGAAGGGGGTAAAAGCACAATTTGTTTGAAGGATCACATCTGGGGCGTGATCTGCTGTATCTTGACACCAGATGGCAGTTTTGGCTGATAACTAAAGCACGATTTAACCTGGTAAAATGGCACCTTACTCTTTTACTCTCTCTGACCATACATAAGAGGAACTACTACAAAATCGTAACATTTATTACCAATGGAGGAAGTCTTCCTCCATTTAATACTCTCTCTGAGTTTATTAATGTTCAGTGCTTCTCACCTCTTCAGTGTTTCTATAGGAAAGATTGCTTGTCCTTGGCAACACCTAAAATGTTACTGTGCGGTTCATACCTTTTTCCAAGTATGAGTTGTGGGGGCAGAGGTGTGGTGCCTTTAAGTGGCTGATTCTTGTCATAACAGGCATGGCATTAGCCCTGCTAAGTAGTGACTAGAAGTGACAGCATTGCATTTGAGGTGCCTGGAGGGCACTCAGTCATCACTCCTACACAGCAATATGCCTTTGAAAGCACTGTATACAGTTGCTTGCCAGTGTGGAGTGTACTCAGTGAAAGCTACGGAGACACAGGTTTGATTCTTGTGTTCTTTTATTCACCAGATTTCCAGAAGAAACCCCTAGAAAATCAAGGGCAGATCAGGGCTGCACAGTGCTCAGTGTTTGTTCTGTTTTTTCCCTCTGTGTGTGTGCAGATCAGTGAGCTCCCTCCCCACTCCCCACCCCGCCCCTTCAGTTGGGTGCCAAAGTGCATATCTTTCAACTTCAGGCCACCCAGGACCTGAAATCTTCATCCACCTTCTCACTTCTATCTTCTCCTGAGCTCCTGCATGTTCCCAAATTTATTTCCACCTATCTTGTAAGCCATGGTGCTATTGTGGTTCTTTTAGTAATGCTTTGTGTTTCTTTGTTAAACAACTACAGTTTAATTGTCTGTTAAGGTGTTACAGAATCAAAGTGTTCTTGGTTATTATTACTGAATAGTAGGGATGTCTAAAGTGTTTTACCTGAAATGGAATAGAATCACGTAATCATAGAATAGTAGGGGTTGGAAGGGACATTTAAAGATCATGCAGTCCCACACCCCCTCTAAAGTCCACCTAAGAGTTCTTACTCCTTTGAGTTCTGTAAAAGCATAGTAGCAGAGATAAATATAAAAACAGGTGGAGTACCATATAGTTATCTGGAAGTTACATGTCACAGTATTACATTTTTTACCAAGCATGAGACTTTTATTACATATTTTTAAACCTCTACTTTTGTAATGGGTCTCAGTGACATCAATCAGCCTCTAAACTAGCCTTGGGCACCTCCTTGTAAAGTTCTTAATGGATTGTTTTTTTAAGGATTTGAAGTTAAGTAATTTTAGAAGAATTTAGAAGGACACTACTGCATATATGGGTTATGTGTATGCTGCTACAAGGTTTCCAATATTTGATATGGTATTTAGACTAATATGTTGTTAATTATTTATTTCCAGATGTAGCAATGCAAAACAGAGGGAAAAAGAAAATACCTGTCCTCTAATACTAAGATAAAATCTTCACCTTTTACCTTAATTTTCTTTTAAAACTATTAATTAAACTGTAAGCTGGGGGGGAGGGGGGTGGCGTGGTAGCAGGCAGACTGGACTACTTGTGAGAAATTTGCATTTCTGAAAAACATATGTCTCTAACTATGAGTTCCAAGTGAAGTGCCTCAGTGCAGATTCCTAAGCTGACTTTGGCAGTGTTAAACACACTTTCTTGGTAGAAGAAAAATGTTTAATGTTTACTTTAGTGTTGGAAACAGTGGACATGTTCTTCACTAGTAAGCATAATTTTTTTTATATTTCCTCCATTTTTTTTCCTCCTCCTTGAAATGCTATTTGATCTAAAGAGGAGAGACTTCTGTCATTTATGTTTGTAAATGCCAATAGGATCCTTCATTGCTATCAGTCTCCTGTGCATTTTCATGATGAGAGATTTATTAATTGAGGCTGAGTGATTCTGATGTTCTACGGGTTCTTGATGAGTCTCTTCAGGGTTCTGGAAGGCCTATAGCAGGCATACAAACAGCTTATTAATGGTGATGCAGTCTTTTGATATATTAAAAAAACCTAACAAACTTGATGTCTAGAAATGCAGGAAGTTTTGAGACAGGATGATGTCTACAAAACAAATTACTTACGCATGTAAAAACTGTGTTCTGACAGGATTCATAGAAAATAATACTACTGGGAGAAGAGAATTTCATTTCAGGAGCAGTGTAGATTAAGTGGTTGATGGTTTATAGATCTCCAGCATGAATGAAGAGCTATTTTAAGCCAAAAGAGCTAAGCATTTTTTAGAATGAATTAATTTATATATGATACGCCTAGTCTGCAGAATCATCATGTATTAAATTGGCTCAATATGCTGTACAGATGAAGTAACAGCTGGAAAATTCAGATTTAAATCTGGGTTCTAGCTCTGTAGCTTTGCAGGTTTGGTTGATCCTTAGTATGGGCTTCATTCGGGCATCTTTCAGTGGTGAGAAATGACCAAATACATGGGTTTCTTTTTTTTTGTAAGTATGGACATGCATATTTCAGAGAGAAGGTTAATGGGAATATTTTACCTGAGGGAAAAAAGCCCCATCCTCTGCAATTTATTAGAAAATCTGGTCAGACCATCTCTACACATGCCAGGATACCTTCTGTCCTGAGATGATATTGAGGACTGACTGATAGTTCAGGACTGGGCATGAAGTTTGTCTAAGTTTAAAGGCTTAAATAGACACTGGTTGAAATGGGCAAGGGAAGATCATGCAGGATGCTGCAGAATATTGGGGAGTTGCAGTGGTGGAGAAATGTTTTTGTTCTAGCAGAGTTTTGATGACCTTTTGGAATTAGGTACATCCTACCTATGCAGTGATGTTAACATGAGAAACTTCAGCTAACACAAAACCTATGAAGCAGTAGAATGAAATAACTGGAGGATTTTAAGAACTATATATAACTTTGGAAAACTATGATTCCCTAATACTTTAGAGCTTTTATGTATTTCAGTAAGTGCTGACCAAAATAATATTTGGTTTGTTTTCTCAAATGACATCCAGTTGCAATGGTGTATTTTTTAATGTGTATTTTAGGCACATTTTTATTATCTGTATTTATTTTCTTCAACTTTGATACTGTCTTATCATGGCTTCCCTTCTGAATCAAATTAGAAGACTTGTGGTTTATTCTGGAAATGAAACCAATGCTACTGCATGAATTCTATAGTGTGTAAGGAGCTGCTCATGTGCATTTTCGAAAATTGCATATACTTTCTTACAAGGCTCATCAGGTCTCTGTGCAGATATTTACACTCTCCTGAGCTCAAGAGTTCACTCACTGCTTTTGCCTTTATACTGTAATGCAAATTAAGTAATGGAAAGCAGAATAACTGTTCTTAGATAATCTAGAAAGGGGTTAATAAAAATCGACAACTGCTAAAAGGAATCCTTAACTGTGGTGCCTAACCATTGTTCAGGCACACAGTACAAATGCTTTCTGCCTAAGTTAGCCAGAACAATGTCTCCAGCTAGTGATTAGGCTCAACTCCAACTTTCACCTCAGGCAAAATTTATGCAGTTATACTACTGTTTGTCAGGTAATTAAAGGAAAAAGAAGTATTAACCTGAAGTATTTTTTTTAACATTACATGGAAATAAATAAATAAATTAATCAAATGAGCAATGAAAAAGTTGTCAAAGGATTACCTAGCAGACAAACATTTGAGTCTGAGATTTGCATGGGACTTCATGTTGCTAAGCCATGTCTGTCCCCCAGATATGTCTATGAGCTCTATTGAAGGTGTGTTGAATCTCTTGTTATGTACAAGTCATAGTGTCATTAAGGGAAATGGAATTGCTGGAGCACAAAGAAGATGGAGAAGCAACCAGAACCTGGCACATCTGAAGTACTGTGTAGGAGACTGACTGGAAACGTGTTGTTAGAAGTAGCTTAGGACCAACTTTCTTTTATCCTGTCTCTATCTGTGGAAGAAGTTGTTTCACTTGTTCTACCTGCTGGGATATGCTTACCTTGTAGCTAGCGAGGATGCAGCAGAGCAGCAACCATCAATATATCTTGAACTCTCTTTTTATGTGCTGAATGCCAGAGCAAATCATGATCTGTTAACGTTTTCACTCTCACTTATCTGGGGTAGGATTTAGAAAGTGGAAGGTGTATCATATAATGATCCATTAGGATTTCTGGGGAAGTTACCATTTGCAAGTATCATTCACAAATTTTATTGAATGACTAGTGATTCAGAGGACCCCAGAGATAACCTGATAAGTATTAGAATATGAGTGCTGGCTGCCAGGTATCTGTATGCATGATGCCCACTGGGCTTGGAGTCAACTTAAATATAATAATGTGTTAAGCTTGACTAATATAGAGAGAAACAAGTTGTACCATAAATAATTTTTTTTAAAGAAGTGGAGGGAGAAAAGCTGGAAAGCTTGCCTGTACTTACACTGAGGTTTATAACCATAGGCCAGGAATAGAATCATAGAATGGTTTGGGTTGGAAGGGACCTTCAAAGGTCACGTAGTCCAAAGCTTTTGCCATGTGCAGGAACACTGTTGCTTTCACTAGACCAGCCCCATCCAGCCTGGCCTTGAATGATTTCAGAGAGGGGACATCCACAACTTCTCCGGGCAACCTATTTCAATGTCTTACCACTCTCACAATAAAAAACTTCTTCCTCATATCTAATCGAAATGTACTGTCTTTCAGTTTGAATTTATTTGAATATAGCTGCTGCTAGGTTTTACATTGTGTTTAAAAGACACTTTGAAAGCATTTTGAGGCTACATGTAATTTGGTTTTTGCTATGTGTTATTACTGGAACACTCCAGGAACAGTCTTGGCATGTCATAAATTGTTCCTCATCAATGCTGACTCAAACAGGAGAAGTTTTGGGAACCATTGAGCTAATCTCCTTATACCCTTTAACACACTCATGTATAATATGCAGACATTACCTGTAGTATTCTCTTTTTTAAAAATTCTAATATCTAGATTTACTACTTTACTTTTTACTGGACGTTATCTCAACAATTGCTTAGGATGTAAGGACACCTTTCTGTGGTTTTTATTCTGCCAGCTTTTCACTCTGGTTTACATCTGTAGTACCTTAGCCTTCCTACCAGCCTCTCATCTAAATATTGGAAAATGCAGGACTGCTCAGTGGCTCATAGAAGTTACCTAGATGTCCTGATAGGAATTAGATTAGAGTAGATTAGACAGATTAGATTAACACATGTGTGTTAATGTGTATTTCTCTGGAGGCTCTGGATCCTGTGTTAATATATTAAGATCCCCATCACCGATTTAAGAGGCCTGCTTCTCTTTATTGTACTAATAAGATATCTATGGGTAGGGAGCTGTGCATCACATTGCACAGTTAACTGATATTTTGCCTCTGGAGAGACAACTTTGAAACCTCTGAAGTAAAAATGAAAACAGGCTTACAGTTATTATCCAAGTCCTGCTTTGTGCCATCCTACAAAACAAGTTGGCCATGCAATTCTGGCAGTCTCTATTAGTGAAAAGTCTAAGAACAAAGCCAGGGTTGATGAGCATACAGAGAATCTAATATATCTGACTGTCGGGTATTTTTGATAAAATAATTACTGTCATTCTGGTCCTTTCCCTAATGTGGGACAAAAGTTGAGTAACAAAAGAGATCCTGTGGGATAAATGATCTTCCTAAATTGTGATGCATATTTGTAATTTTCTCATTGGGGGATGTATGTGTGTTTATATATATATATGTATCTACACCTTTAGACTGCTGTAGAATATAAATACTGAGCTGTAGAGGGCTATAGAATGTTCTCTTATTCAGCAGTGTTTGTAATGCATGCCTGTATGCCATGATTGCATCTATAGAAGCCAGTACATTTTGCACGTTGCTTTTTTTCAATCCCATGCAGCTGACTGAAGCAATTTTCAGTAGTGGTGTTCCTGCAACTAAATCAGTTTTGTTTGTTTATTTTAGATACTATCTTGCTTTTTCTTCTTCTTTACAATTTCTGTTTATTTTGTCTGAGGTGTCCATTCTCCAGGATTGCCCGTATTGTGGCAATCACTCCACTTCACTGGAAGGGCTCATCCATCATTGGATTACCCTGTCCTGTCCCCCTCAGTTGCAGAGGAATGAAGGCACACAATGTGAAAAGAATATGAGAGTCACCTCAACCAATAACTTCTGAGAAAAATAATCAGCTGTCCATCTCATTTAGAAGGTCTGGAGGGATTGTGGAGGGCTTTGGCCTCAGGCCTGGATGAGGCAAGAAGTAATCTCAACAAAAAACAATTTGCATCATACAGAATATTCAGTGAATGGTCCTGGAAATCTAACATCAGAAATAATTTCTGAAGATGAAATTTTTATACTTAGTCAAGGATTCCTGATGTACCTTACATTCTTCTGGTGTCTGCCATTCAGCTGTCAAAAAATACGAGTTGCTCATTCACATCCAACCTCATTTTGTCAGCTTTTTATTGTTTCTCAAGCAGATTATACACAGTATGATTCCCTCAGAAAGAGGCAATGTAGCCATTAGCACTGCTCATAAGAATGATTTTTCATGAAAATACACAGTTGAGCCTCCAAACTGACTTTTGCAAACTATACTGGAAAAAAAGTGTTTAATGCCTCAACCTATTTTCACTTTTCTGTTGTTTTATCTCTTTGGGGCTGTACTGTTAGATATTGTTCTGACCTTCACAAAGGAGCGTGATAACGCTGCCTCACCAGTTTTTAACAGTCTTACTCCAAACCCCCTTCTTAATCATTCTCAGAGACTAATGAAGTTAGAATTCTGAAGGGAATTGTTAGGAGAATGATGTGACTGCCTAAAACTGTTTTATATTGGAAGAAATTTGTTTTAAAGCAGTGATTTCTGAGAACCAGGAAGAAAATAGGAGATCCATCAGTCCTGGTCTTAGTATGACTAACTGTAGAATTAAGCTGATGACACTCTGTTGCTCCGGCAAAGTTTTTATTTTAACATGCAGGGTTCTTTCTGCTATGCCTTCTCTTTGTGCTAGGCTTCTGTTACTTCTGATGCCACTTCTTACTGTACCTTTCCATGCAGATCCTAAAGATAAAACCAAATTCAGAAAAAACAAATTGCCCTCAGGCCATGACTGCAAGATTAGTTCATAAAACAGATGGCACAACTTACTGAAAACTGTCCTGGAAATCTTTTTTGCCAAAAGTTGTTCTGTTGATTTTAGTAGGTCTGACAAGGCTAAAAAGGTGACATGGGTTACCTCTGTCCTTCTGGAATGGAATGTGGCCATATTGTGCTGTAGGACGTCCTGCACTTGTATTAAAACACTGCACATTCAGTTAATGCAGACATCATTTGAACACTTTCTATTCCTGAGTGCCCCATTTGATGGACATATTGGTGACTATCATGCAGCAAGATGACTCCTCAAAGTTAAAAGCAAAAGTTAGACAGTAATTGCCAAAGGTTGGCTTTCCCTTTGTTGTTGCTTTCCAGATTTGAAAAGTTTGATCTCTACTAGATTTGCGTTTTCATTGGACATCTCAGAACCAAAGGATAAATTTACATTTCAATGTCTTGAGAGGCCAAGGCAGGAAGGTCACCTTTCAGCTTAAATAGTAAGGCCATCATGAACAGATAACAGAAAGTATGACCACTATGTTTTATATTAACAAAGTGATGTGGGAAAGCAGATGGTCTATGGAGTGGATGTCTCCAAGAACATCCGTATAATTCTTACCTGTTTTCAGCCTGTAACTAATTGCTAAGCAAATTTACCTATTTCAAGATTCAGCAGATCACAAATGAGAGAGGAAGGATGATTCCCTACATACTGCTTTCCAGGACAGAGGATGGCCCGAGGTCCGCATCTTCCCTTTAGATGTCAACAAGAAATGCCAGTGCTTCTGCTACAAGATTCCTGTACTCCTTATCTTCTAGGGAACAATATTTAAGCAGAACTTCCCTGACTCATCTTCTGCTAAAATCCTCCCCAAGGTGAGGCAAGAAGTAACATGATTGATCCTTCTGGCTCCAGCTTGGCTGAGGCAGTTCTGACTTCAGCACCCTGCTTTTGTTCCTACCCTGTTTCACAGTGAACTCTTACAAATTTAACACCCAAGCTTCATGTCTTTCCACAGGGAAACGGGGTAGCTTCCAGGCTTTAAATCTCACTTGCTTATCCTCAACCAGTGACATTTTCAGCAACAGCAGAACAGCAAGAATAGCAGAAGCAGCCGTGTGGACCATGTTCTTACATGAACTCTGTGAAGGTGATACCTCTCTCGTCTTCATTACTCATATGGTTGTGGATTATTTTTTAATCCTAAAAGTTTTGACCTGAAATCATCTTAGATACATCTTCAGACATCTCCAGTGTGCATTCACATGTGGTAGGCTTTTTTTTTTAAACTTATGTTTTTAGTACTACAGTTATTTGCCTGATTAGGATCTG
The DNA here is from genome assembly GCF_028858725.1 of Colius striatus. Taxonomy (NCBI): domain Eukaryota; kingdom Metazoa; phylum Chordata; class Aves; order Coliiformes; family Coliidae; genus Colius; species Colius striatus. The sequence continues at coordinate 58,940,695 of NC_084790.1, read as the reverse complement.
TGAATCTGATTAGTGAAGTGCCCTAATTCCCAGTGGATCTGGCATCTTGCTGGATACCTTTTAGTGATGGGAGATCAAGGCCCTAATATTTGTCAAACTCCTGCATCCCCCTTTGCCTCTTTGACTTCAAATATCTCTGTGTTAATATGTTCCCAGTCTTAGGTCAACCACTGTTGTTTGCCTTGATGTTAACTATATCCATTTTTGAGATTTAAAGATATGCTACATGCATATGTCCAGCAACACTTTCACTACTAATTTTGCCATTACAGTAGCACCATGACATCATGATTTCTTGGGAATTGCAGTCTTTATTCAACTGTATTTTTCTCTCTTGTTTGATTGCAAATTCTGTGTACAGGCAGGCCTCTCAAAGAGGAAGATTAATCAGTGGTAACTGTTTTTCTTTGACAAGTATGTTTGCACTGTCCGTACAGGTATACTGGATGATTCCTTATATTTGGTCTCACGAAGTTCAGGATGTTACATGGCCAGCAGTGGCCAACCATGTTTATTTCTGAGAGAGCAGATGTTACCTGAGATGACTTGTAACAACTTTATCAGCAGCAAAGATCAACATCATGGCCTTTTTAAAGACAGAAAAAATTGTCTTAGCAAAAAGTAGTTCCTTCCCCCACACCTTGAGTGCTGCTACAATGAGGCAATATATGCCCTCTGTTATGCCAGCATTTATGAGCTTGTCAGTCTCGGCAACCCCGGGAATCTTTCTGATACTCCAGGGGAGAAGTGATAGGAAGATAAGCTCTGACCACAGAGGCAGATGGCCTCTCAGACAAGAATACCCAACTTTAAGTTGCCTTCTTCCCTTCTGAGGGAATCTTTTAGTGTAGCTTTTCGTAATGTAATGAGAAAGCAAGAAAAAGTACCACTAATTTGCAGGGGATTTTGCACATGTAGTGCATTAATTTTTACTTTCTTTTTCCTTACTGCTGAAACCACCTACCTTCAGTATTTATGCATAGCACAAAATTTTGAAAGGTTTTCTGAATGTGCAGGCAGCATGGAAGTCTTAACATCCTATTGAAGTCACTCTACTGAAGTCAATGAGAGTTAGTTACTGAAGTCAGTGAAATCAGGATTTAATGAATATTTGTCTCCAGACAGTTGACTCTTTCCTTTGTCTTTCAAGGTAATTACATGTTTCTGTATTTGTATATGCATCATATATGTTACATAAATATGAGAGGGAATGCACGTACAACTGACACATGATGCATTTTGGTTTCCTTTGAGACTTGTCTGTATGCTGAATACCATTATCCCTCTGAATGCCTTAGGACTTTAAAGTTAATATGCAGTGAGAAGGCACTAGTATGTCCCTGTGGACCTATGTGGTTTACATTGGTAATTCACTGTAGGAGTACAAATGATACAATGCTGAGTGACTCCCAACTTTCCTCTGGGTGTGGTGGTTGACAGATTGTTAAATTTAATGTTGGGAATCTTTTAGAAGGCTTCTTTCTACAATATTCTTTACAAATTGCCTTGTTTGTCATTTGACTGAAGTGTTGTCATCATCCCTGCCCAGGATTTCCTTTATTCTCTTTTCTTGGTGGGCAAGAGAGAGGAACAAATGGAAGATAAAAGATGTGAATACATTATTAAATGTCTTTCTTCTCATCCTTGCAATTTCTTAGATGTAATTTTTGTACATTGACATTCACATTCAATGATTAGAAAACTTCAGTCACAGTATCAGAGAAGGAGGTTAGAAGAATATTTTCTTGGTACAGTGTGATAAATAAAATGCATGGTTCCCACCCTCCTGTAGGAGGACTGTTAAAGGTATTATATGAAACAAGAAATAAGGAGTAGAAACAAGCAGCACCAGAAAAAGTGGGCAGTCCACTGATCCATGTCGCCACACACTCCTGTTCCTAGCATACACTGTATGATCAGAAGCAACAAGACAAACCAATTCGTTTTAGTCCACGGAGGTTACAGTGTCCCAGGTGCAGTGCCAAATGTCATTTTATAAGTACAGGTTGCTGTGCTAAGGAGATGCAGTCATGCATTGTGGAGGAGTCACCTACAAAGTATGCAAGAAGTCCAGGGAGAAGTATGCAAGAAGTCCAGACAATGCCTTTATAAACAGATGCAGTTTAGATTTTACTACTTAGTAAAACAGACTACATTGGAGGCACAATCTGTTCGTCCTGTAATAAGAATGAATCACAGAATCTTAAGGGTGGAAAGGACCTCAAAAAATCCAGTCCAACCTCCCTGCCAGAGCAGGACCACCTAGAGTAGATCACACAGGAACTCATCCAAGTGGGTTTGAGTGTCCCTAGAGAAGGAGACTCCACAAACAGTCTGGGCAGCCTGTTCCAGTGCTCTGTCACCCTCACAGTAAGAAGTTTTTCCTTACATTTATTTGGAATGTCTTATGTTCCAGCTTGCCCCTTGTCCTATGAAAGGACATCATTGATGATGCACTTTTCAATTTTGCTTGATTTTCTTTACAAAAAGAAAAATATATGTATAGTGTCTAAGAGGGATTGAACTGAGCATTGTGTAACTTCCGTTTCCTTCTCTATAGGCATATTAAATAGCAAATACTTGGCTTATCTATAGCATCTTTAAGTAAACCTTGCAGCATGCCTATGCATACTTACATATTATTACTTGAATTTTACAAGCAGATAAACTGGAATACAAATTAAAATTATTTACTAGATATCTCATTTGAGACTGAGAGTAAGCATATGTCTTCACAGCCATATGCCGTTTCTGTCCACTGGACATACATCCTCCCTACTAACTTTTACATGTTCAGATACAGTTAAGCAAGAATGTAAGCACAGTTTTATCTTCAAAAAGCAATATTTTATATCTGTGATTTACAACCTGTTACATTCAGTACTGCTGCCTACCCAAAGGATACCCCATAATTAGAAAAATACGGTTTCTATTTGTGCACTAGGCCTATCACAAATAAGAGTAATTTCTGGAGTGAAATATGTAAAGCAGATTAACAGCAAAAGGTAACAGATTACATGTAATAAGACACTGGAGAGCATATTGGGAGAGTGAGTATCCAACTGTCTAGATGAAACTGCAGTGTAAGTTCACTAAGTGCTGGTTTTATAAGCTGTTATTTTGGAATGCAGGAGCCAATACCCATGTTTCATGAACTGTCAGCTAAATGGATGTGTGATTCATTAAAGGTACTTACTCTTTCTTGAAAATTTTCTACTCAGATCTCAAGGCATCACACAAAAGAGAAAGTATGGTATGAGTGGTGAATGAAGACTTGGAACATGTATGTGTTCCTTTGATACTGCTGTAATAATGTACAAGTTATTTAATACTCAGTATCTGCAGTTTCTGTCTATTTCAAGTGCTTCCTGCTTTTAATTTCTACCTTATAAAGCAGTTTCCTTGAGGATCAAGGGAAGAAGAATGTACATTGTATACATGATGACTGCTATGTGTTACAACATTTCTCTTCAGTTACAGTGTTGGAGGAGGTAGTGACACACATAGGCTATGCCTTACTTCTAACTTAAGAAGATGACTTTTATACCACCACACTCAGCAATGATGAGGACTCTGTGTGTGTGTGTGTATGTGTTAATGCCTCTCTGTTAACATCGAGTTGCCATCTTAGGCTTTGTTCTTAGTTACAGGCAAACTAGCAGATAGGAAACCAGACAAACTAGTAAGAGTTAATCATGTTGGCCGCATATTTCCAGTTTTAATCAATGCCTTCAGTTGTTACAGGAAACTATTGTTTATTCTCTTCACACTAAAAATGAGGTGCAGTCTGAACTTCATTGTGGTTTCAGCATAATACAGGTTCAATATTAATATTAATAAATTAATTAAAATTAATTTATAAAATTAATATTTCTGCTTCTAAACAGTTAAAATCCTTTTGTTTACTGCATGCAAGCACTCTAATGCAACTCTTGTAGTGCATCTCCAAGAGACTTGGAGAGGAGCATTGTTACCTTTTTGTTCCTAGAGATTCTACGTTATCTGGAATCTCTCAGCCTTGGCTAGATTAGTTTACTAAGAATCCCCAAATTGTTTGTAAGCTGTATTTCCAAAATAGATGTATGATTGATGAATAGCATGTGTACCACAAAGGCTGATATTACCTGATTGGTAGGAGTTGCAGTGATAGGTATTTTATAAGCTATCTCTAAAATTGTGTAGCCTGTGGCTCCTGTTATCAGCTGATATGTACTGTCTCAGGGCTGTACTTCTGGAAGTGGGTGGAAGGATCTTCTTGAACAAATTAGAATTTGTCTAGGACTTGAAGCAGAATTACTTCTATAGTTTGAAAAAAAAAAATACCGCTGGCTTTTTTGATAATCCTTCCTCTGCTTTCCTCAGTCCTATCTCTTCATAGTATGCCTGCTGTCCTCTGTATTTCCTGATTGTGAAGGTTAATTTTTGTGCTCTATACTTGGGCCTACTCTGACTGTATTTGTATATCGAAACACACTTGGATTATTTTCCAGCTGGTTAGGTCCCCCTGAGAGAACTGAGTGAGGAAAATGCACTGATCAGTGTATACGTAATGTGCCTAAGTGGATGAGTTTAACTAAGTTAAACTATACAACGTAAATGTCCATTTTCATACAGTGACAGAACCTTAGAACAATTCCAAAACTGGATTAAAGTATTTTGGGTTTAGTTTTGTTTGGGTTTGTGAGATTTAGAGATGGTAAAAATTAAATATGTATAGGTTATCAGTGCTCT
>NC_084790.1:58890964-58930964 GCF_028858725.1 Colius striatus | reverse complement strand
ATTGACATCATTGGTGTTACAGCATGTTTCCACTGTGATCTCTAAGCCAGCTTCTGAAACCTGGATTGAGTTACCCCATGTGCTTGGGTTTTTTACTTTTCTCCTAGAAGTCACAGCAAAAAGCCAGTCTAATATCAACTATAATGGTAATATTTGTGATAGACTCTTCATCAACTGGATTAAGCCCAACAATTTTGTTTCCTGGAGACCACTACAGAAGTCTAGGCAGTTGCTGTATATGTAACTCACCTGTTACTCCCCTTGCAGGTCCGTAGGAAGGTTTGGTTAATGAAACACAAACAATAGTTAAGTGTAGGCCTGGTCTATGAATGAAGTTCTGTAGGACTAGTTAGGCCAGGGGCTCTCAAAACTTTTATAACCAAAAGATAAAATACTTCCACCTTTGTTGAGAGCTGCCAACTCACTGGTATTAGTATGTGAAACACTGTAACATGAGGGTTGAGAGTGGTTTACAGGTTATTATCACAGCCTTCTCTCAGGACCACACTTTAGAAACCACTGAATTCAAGAGAGTAAGCCATAAATGGCTACAGAATTTCTGTATGGCTACTGTGCTTTTTTCTGAACCCTGAAAATGTGGGCTCATCTGTTGTGCTTATAAATCTGAATGTGTGAGCTAAACCATGGTTACCTTTAAACTAACTCAAGAGGATTTGTGCTTACCTTTCGCCAGTTTAGCTAAATCAATTTATGTTAAAGCTCGAGGGCATTTCTGCCTAGTGCTCATTCAATTTGTGCTTTGTAGGCTACGGTTCCTCCAGGTAGTTGTTTAACGTTAGTCAGAGTGTTAATTATGACAGTGTCTCGTCTTTGGGTTAAGGAGGGGAATGAATTACAGTTAAATGCCCAGGCAAGTGACTGAACACTTTGAGATGTCCTAATGTAGGGACAGACTGCAAGTGAACTACCTTAACTTCACCATGTATAGACAGGCAAGCAACTGTCTTAAAACAAACAAAACAAAAAAAACAAAAATAAAATTATATAAAACTTTTAGATCATACATAAGTTTAGCCAGCTTTCTGGTTTTTTTTTCTCAATATGGAAAGGTTATAATTATTTTTGAAGCCAAGTTGAGTATTTGGTTTCTCCTGAGTAGGCACTGAGGTTCAGTGCCTGTTGTCTCTCATTTGAACTTGGGGGACCAAATATACACACTAAATATACATGGAAAAGACTTCTGGTTACCTCCTACAGCCATAAAAGCCATACCATCTCATATTTTGCATGCTGGTCAGTATAACAAGGTCTTTTTGACTAGGCACCTGTGTTCGCCATCTACAAACAAAGCAGATTCCTTAAGCAAGACAAGAAATGGAGATCACATGAATTTCCTTTAAAGCTGCTGTTTGGCCAAAGAAGCTATAATTTTCTTCCTTAAATCAAGTTCTTCCGTACTTCAAGCTATGATAAAGGAAAACAATTCATCTGAATGGACTCAGGAATGCAATTTAGAGGTGAAAGACTCCTTTTAATATGTTTTTTAACCACATAGGCTACTTTCTTCATAAGCAGTTAACGTATCTCTGTAACATACAGTGCGGGGATGTGTAGTAATTCATTACAAATGCAGGGCAGTGTAGTAATTTTGAATTACTGGATCAGGTATTGTAAGGTATGCAGCTTCCATGCTGCAATTCATGGTCTATGTCCAGCTGCTTAATCCCACTGTAACAGGACATATTAATCTAGAGAAACAGCTGTACAAAAGGAAGTGTAATGATTTCACGATCAGAATGAGTTTCATTTGAAGCTTGTTTCGGTTTCCCCAAAAACTGTGTGTGAAAGACAGGTACTGAAATCAAGGGGAAAAACAGATGTGCTAATACATTACCCATTCTTGAAGCCACTCAGCATTTACAGGTTTGTCTGGAGCTTGTCTAAAACTATGTGCTTCTGTTACTGCCTATTAAATACCTGTTTTGTCTTATTGGCTTCACAAGCACCTGAAAGGAGTGTTGAAATGGTGAGATCAATGCGTTTTTTGCTCTGGAATCAAGAGTAGTCAAAATTTAAGATGTTATTATTTTAAGATGCCATTGGTTATTTGTTACAATCTTCACAGAATCAAAGGAATCAGAGTTAGTAATCTTGAGATAAACTGGTTGATTGTGAAACTAAACAAATGAAAATATCTGAAATCTTGCTGCTGCTACTGAAGTGATCCAACAATGAATGCATCAGTGTGTCCCCTGCGTCTTTCCCTTTCTACATGATAACCCAGTAAAAGAGAGGACATAAACTAGAATAGTAGAGAAGAATTAGTTTCATCTCCAGACCATTCAGTTGTTTATTGTTCCTTGTAAGAAATGGTTTATATTTATTGCTTCTGTGAAATGTGGTGAAAATTTAGGTATAAAATTCCAGCATATGGTCCCAGTAATAGATTGAGAGGATAACAGGAGGGGAAGGGGTACCTTTTCTTCTAGATTGTGGAACAAAATGAAGCCTGAATTCTTTACTATTATTATGATGTTGACCTGTGTTAAAGTTGTAGTGATGTGTCCATTAGATACCTGCAGGCTAAAATAATGAAATTAGGTCAGAGAGCAGTGATGAGCAAGCTCTTTCTGGCTATCTAGACTGGCCAATAGTTGCAGTTACTGTGGCTCTGGAGGCTTCTGTCTCTCCATGAAGTTCTTAGTGCTTCATTTAAGAAGGAATGTTGGAGTAATTCGCACTTCACTAATATCTCCAAAAATCAGGGAAGGACTGAATGAGCGAGATAAATACTGGCTTTTGTTTGTCTGATTCTTCTACTGCAAACTTCACAATAGTACTGGGGGCAGTTTTCATAGGGCAGGTGGAATTTAGTTCAGATAGACTTTAGAGAAGAAGCAGAGTATAATTAAAAGAAAGGGAGAGGTATTAAGTCAGAGAAGTTATTTAAGCTTTTCCTACACCAATATGCAACATCTAAAGTGGCAATTAAACACATGAAGGCAGTAGAGAGGTTAATTGAAAAACACATGGAAGAGCATAATGATATGATTAGCAAAGAAGTGATGTAGTTCTGAAGTGTGTTGGCAAGCAGAGACCTGGCTTTGGAATTACCTTCACCTGATCAGGTCACTTCTAGCTGTATTATTTCACTATTTGTGGTGCTATAGGCACATCCAAAGTATGATTCACAGCACTTATTTCTTTCTGCAACTTCTAAAATCTACTGTAACAATATCATAGAATGATTTCTGGTTTTTTTTTAGGAAACACAATTTCCTAACAGCATATTAAAGCACATGATGAGAAAAAAAGTCTTTTCTAACTTGTAAGACAGTGTTTAATTTATATGCTGAGTGGGTCACAGAACATGAAAAATCCCTATGCTGTGAGAAACAAAATTGCACTGGCAAATTGCACTGGCAAAGTTTTAGATCTATGTTTACCCATCAGTAGCCTGTAAAGAAATAATTCTATTTACAAGATCCTTTCAGGAATCTATTGGATCTGCAGAGAAATCACTACTTATTTAGTAGTCACGACTCACCATTACAGTTGGAGTTGTGTGTTTCCCATACTGATGAAATTTAGGTGAAGGATTTTGGTGACTGAAGATAACACCTTCCACTTTTTAGTTTTGGGGACAATGCCTTTAAACAGATGCAATTTAGATTTTACGACTTAGTAAAACAGACTACATTGGAGGTACAATCTTTTAGTCCTGGAATAAAAATCAATCACAGAATCTTAAGGGTTTGGAAGAGACCTCAAAAGATCATCTAGTCCAACCCCCTTGCCAGAGCAGGACTACCTAGAAACTCATCCAGGTAGATTTGGAATGTCTCCAGAGGAGACTCAACAACCCATCTGGGCAGCCTGTTCCAGTGCCCCGTCACCTTCACCGTGAAGAATTGCTCCTTGTATTTCTTTGGAACCTTTTGTGTTCCAGCTTGTACCCATTGGCCCTTGTCCTATGAATGGACATCACTGAGAAGAGCCTGGCTCCATCCTCCTGACACCCACCCTTTACATATTTGTAAACGTTAATGAGTTCAACCCTCAGTCTCCTCTTCTCCAAGCTAAAGAGCCCTAGCTCCCTCAGCCTTTAATCGTAAGGGTGATGCTCCACTCCATCATCTTTGTGGCCCTGCTCTGAACTCTGTCCAGCTGCTCCCTGTCCTTCTAGAACTGAGGGGCCTGGAACGGGACACAATATTTCAGATTCAGTCTCATGAGAGCAGAGTAGAGAGGGAGGAGAACCTCTCTTGACCTACTGCCCAGAGCCCTTCTAATACAGCCCAGGATGCCATTGGCCTTCTTGGCCACGAGGGCACATTGCTGGCTCATGGTCATTCTGCTGTCCACCAAGACCCCCAGGTACCTTTCCCTTACACTACTCTCTTAGAGCCCATTCCCCAACCTGTACTGGTACATGGGTTTATTCTTTCCCAGATACGAAACTCCACACTTGCTCTTGTTGAATTGCATTAGATTTCTCCCTGCCCACCTCTCCAGGCTGTCCAAGTCTCACTGAATGGCAGCACAGCCCTCTGGTGTGTCAGACACTCCCCCCAGTTTAGTATCATCAGCAAACTTGCTGACAGTGAATGGCTTTTGCATGTTTTTCTAAATCTAGCTGTTTAAGAAATGTTGATATAATAATACATGGTTTGAAATTGTGATGCTGAAAAGGTGAGAAGTTTGGAAGGATGTTAGATGGATGAAGTTTGGAAGGGATGGCTGTTAGACTTAAAATTGAGATTAATGGATGTATACTTGTGTCACTTTGGTTACATTCATACAACTCAGACACAGATTCAGACTTGGTCTTATGACACGTATGTGAATGAGTCCATATTCAATAGACTGTATCAGAGCTATAAGTTATTTTCAGTAGATTTCATTGAGCACTGGTAGTTGTGCAGAGCCATGCTACTATCCTCTGAAGCTATATTGCTGTAATTGATAACTCAAATATAAATTGCTGCTCACTTTACTGATTTAAGATACTAGATAGTGGTCTGGTCTTGTAATATCTAGTTTTTGGAAAGAAAAGCAGTAGCCTTCAGGTCTTCCATCTTTAGGTCCTTAGATGAGGAAATAATGAAATTATTTGACAGTGGGATACGTAAATGAGTTTACTTCAGCTAGTACGTAAATGGAGCATGTATCTCTCTGAAGGGAAATGGATACTGGGGTCTGAGGCATTGTAGATCTGATATGGAAAACAATAAAAGAGCTTCCAAAGTTTAGGCAAAAGCTTATGGGATGGAGACGATGCTTTAAGTAGGCAGTATAACAAACAAGACAATCCTGTGATCTCCCATGTGTAAAATTATAAATCTGTATTCTATTATCATTTTGCATATGCAAATCTTCACCATCTCTTTATCTTAATAGTATCTTGCCATATCTCAGAGCCATAGAAAAACAATGGTTTTCATTGTGTTTCACTTTGGCAACTATTGACTGTGATGACAGATGGTGGACATTTTACACAGCGAATAACCAGAGCACTGACACCTTTTTGCATGACTATAAGAAAAGAATATCCAAGTAAATGTAGTTATGATAAAAATTATATAGGATTCTTATAATCTTGATTATATAGGGTTTTCTGATAAATTTCAGCTCCAACTAAGGTCTCATCTATGTTCTCATTAGATATATGGGAACTAAACTGCTCCTGCTGACAGTAGGATCTTTAGCAATGTTAGGAGTACAGTTTCTTGGTATCTTCACTGCCTGTTTCTATGCCTTCACGGAGGAATCCATGAATATGGTGACAGGAAATAGTGGAAGACAACAGGCATACATCTGTATGTATTTCAGAAATAACCATGCTTTACAACTGAATTTAGAGGATTTAGACTGAAAAATTATCATGAAATATCTGATATATCTCATTTTATTTTAAATATGGTCAGCCAAATGATGAGTGATAGTTGCTTCGTAGTCTATATTATTTATCACTGCCTGAAAACCTGGTATAATCTGTGGAATCATTATAATAAAGACTTGAAAGGTAATACAAACTATCTTGACTCTAACTTTAAAAAACAGGAGTAGCTGTTTAAGTCCAAGTCCATTCCTTACATAATTCAACTGTGGCTTGTGTAGGTATGCTAAGTATTAATTTTTGTCCCCATTGATGTTATGGTCATGGTTTTACTAGTCACTAGTGGATGATTAGGTGGAACTTTTATTCATGACATATGTGAAAACCCATTCTGCGTATTAGACCTGGGAAAACTGTAGCTGTACAACAGTGCACAACAATGTAATGATGTTTTGCTAAATTTAATTTTCTTTTTCACTGCAGTTTTCTCTTTTGATGCTTTGATGTGAGAAGGAACAGTAGGACAAAGTATGCTGATACTTTCCTTAGTTTCAATCTTTGAAAATCCTCCAGCAGACTGAGATTATGATTGTACACTAAGCTGTAAAACAGGAATTAAATCTTCGTGGTAGTAATATGATATAAATGAGCGACAAAATTGCCAATATTTTATATTCTTACTGCTAGTTTTGTTTGCTTACTTTTTGGTAGCCAAATGTTGTGGGCCAAAAAAACCCATTGGTTTCCATTTGTGGAATTTTGCTTCATTTAGTTTATTGACAATATAATTAACTTTTAATTATTGACTTTGGTATGAAGAAATAAACACAAATATATATTTAAAAAAAAAAAAAACATGTAGAGAAGCATGCCTCAGCTTCTTTTCAGCCAGCCCCGCCTCCTTCCTCTGGTCTCCAGCCTCCTCACAGCACATCACAGTCACTTAGGTGAGGCAACAGCGGTGCAGGAGACTGAGACTGCTGTGTAGTTGTTGCCTTGCCTTTGCTGTTCCTTATTTCTTAGTTGTCAGCTCAGATGTGGGCTGCTTCACAGGCTGTAGTCCCTTCAGAAGTGTACCTGCTGTCATGTATCCCCTCTGGGTTTCTCTTTGCCTTGCCCTTGCTCAGGAATCTTCTGTTGTCCAGCCATTCTGAGGTGCCTTTTTTCTCCCGTCCTGTTAAGTCGTCTCTCTTTCCCATAGTTACCACCTCCCTCTCTGAAACACATTTTCACCAAGGCACCATGTACTCTCCAGTGGGCACAGTTTGGGGTGTGGTGGTGTCCATTGAAGAATAGGTTGGCGTTGTCTGATGGCAGTCCCTGACCTTGTCCAGCACAGTTTGGCCCAGACTCCCAACACCCACAGCTGACACTTGCCAGCTGTGCCCAGCAGGTAAGCACCAGAAGAAGGGTACAATTCAGGCTACATGGGAGCACACTTCACTATGGAGAAACAGTCATGAGCATCTTTACTCACTTTTCATGTCTAAGGGAAAAAGCCATGTTGCTAAGACTAAATAAACATCTTGGATGTATTTGTATTTTCTGTGTTCTTTCCAGAAAGTGTAAGAATGGAATCTGTTTTTAAATCCATCCTTGTCTTACCCCTGCAGCTAACTAGTCTTTGCATTTTCCCTCTTTTTCTTTGTAAAACTTGTCTGCTTGTCTCTTTGCCCATCTGTAAATTTCATGCCCCTCTTTTTGATATTCAGTAGAATTTGACACATACCAGATATAAAGGAATTGCTTTTAAAATAGTTAAATATTTTTACTTCTGTCAGAAGATGAAAATGTACTCAATCTTTTGAATGTAGTGATTGCACCTTACTTCACATCGGAAATCCTAGTGAAGCAGAAGAATGTTTTCATTTTGTCTTTGCTTGATCACCTAATTTGGGGTTTATCAGAATATTTTTGTACTGAAACCACCAAGTAACATTAACAACTGAACTATGTTGTGCCTCTTCTCTGTGCTCATGTCCTCTCACTTTGTCTCATTTGTTATTACTCACTTTAATGTGTCTTCCATTATTTAATATCCAATTCCTCTCACCTTTTTCTTCACTTCACTTTCTTCCATTATTATCTTTCTTTGCATCGACTCTTTCCTTGCTTCCTTAGTAGTCTAGTTTCACCTTGTGAACCACTCCGTCTCCAGTGGACTACTGGCTATTTTATCATCTCACTGAAATGAGAAATGTGGCGCTTCCAAGTAAATGTGGCAGCCTTTTGATGGTACCAACTCAAAGAGACCTGTTGGGTCTGGCAAAGTCAATGGAACTTTGTATCATCACCTCTATTTCCTTTTAAGAAGTGGAAACTGGAACTTGTGGTAGCTTGTTTTCCCAGAACTTCCCTAGAGATGTCATTATGGCCTGCTGGTGGGATTCATAGGACATTTCTGAGCAACCTTTGTATGTACAAGTCAAGACTTGCTGTTCAGATAGATGTGTCCTGAGTAACTTCCTTTGTCTTTCAGTAGACCTGATTTTGTACCAAATGTTTTTCTTAATGCCATCTTGTGTATATTTTGTCACTGCATATTTATGAATGCACCTTTGAAATGGAAGTCAAGCTGATCTAGAGAACACATTGTCATCAATCAGTAAAGCATTTTAAAATTCATATTTTAGTACTAAAGTAATGCTAGACATCTTAGAAATACAGCTGAATTTGCTTCAATGTGTGGATTGCAGAAGTTCAGCAGTCACTTTTTCACCAAAAAAACCTGACAGCATAGAACTCACTTTCCCTTTTTAGGTAGCTTTTTTTTTTTGTTCACGTTACCACCTGAATACTCAAGTTATTCTGCAAAGATCTGAGTGATTAATCAATCAATATCTTCTAAAATGCATTTACTAAAATCTGTATATGTGTACTCCTTCAAGTCCATTCAGATATTAATTTCATTATTCTTTGAGAAATTTGACTAAATCCCATTATTGAGGACTTTCTTATGAATATGCTTTTGTACAAAATTAGAATCTTGTCTCTTTTTTTGACTATATAATCCCTTGTATCCCATATATCCCATCCTGCTGCAAATGGAGTTGAAATGATGTCTATTACAAAAAATAATCACAGTATAGGCTACTTGCAGTTGACTGATCTGGGTCTGATTAACATGAAACACCAAATAAAATGTAGAACAAATGAAGAGTTCACAGTCCATACTGCACCATATGATTCCAGTGTGAAACAGTATATTAATTTACGTTTGTCCTTACTAACTTGTAGTGGGCCAGTATTAGTCTCATGCTTTCCGGTATTTTCTTCACAGTTCCTGAAGAGAATTATGCCTGGGAAAGAGGTGTTTAATCCTGCCATCAACCTTGCATCATCCTGTATCTAAGCATCTGTTTTATACTTTAATGTGTTCATTTTATCCTTTACTGTCTTCTTTCCTTTTATGTATTTGTAGAAAGCCTTATTATTCTTCACTATATTGCTTGCTGTCCCCTCTGCTACTCTGCTTTTCTCCTGTGTAATTTTCTTTTTTTACTCAGTCTAGCTCCCAACATGTATTTTTCCTTTAAATCATTTCTTCTTGATGGTTTTAGTTGCATCTATACCACATTTTTCATCAATATTTCTTCTGTTGCCTCTTTACTTTTGCCATTTAGTCATCTTGGGATTTTTGTCTCCTTAAAAAGGATGCTGTTCCATTAGACATTTGTTAGTACATCTTTGAAACAAGTCAATTCTTTTTCCACACATTTGTTCCTTTAAAGTTAATTCTTGACTTTGGTCACCTACTATTTCTTTTGTCCTCAGAAACTTGACATTTTAAAATTTCTCACTGATTTGTTACCCTGTACATCCTTCTTCTCTTGAATTACGATATAAGAATTGGATATATTCTATAGACCTATGTTTTCTTCCTTAACTCCTAGGCAACTAGGGGTAACTAGACAATGCAGGGGCAATCCTGTAGCCTGAGGAAGTTCAGTGCAAATATAGGAGGAGTGGAGACTAACACAGAGTCTTGTCTGTCTTCTGATTCTTAGTCTGTCCTTGGCCATTTTGGCCTTTAGTGTGATGTGCAGAGTTAATTTATGTTGGCCTGTAACAACACATTTCCTGCACTAGCCCTCCATGCTTGACACTTTGAAGAGTGTGATACAATAGTACCATGAGCTAATTCTGTACTACTTGTGGAAATTCCTTTTATGCAGAGGGAATTTCCAGGGATCCAGTTAAACTGCTTTTATGTCTTTTAAGCTGGAGTGAGACTTACTTAATTTAGAATTGATTTTCGTTTACATTTTCTATACTGCCTACTGTACTGGGACTGTGATTGAGGTCCTTAGTGCATCAGTAGTATAAATGGAAACAGGATCATGACAAGATGTAAGATTTGGGAAAAGAACTTTGATTTGTATGATATTTTTTCTTTGGATTTGCTGATAGGCAACTCAGAGAAAACTGTCACCTAAATGGCATTATAACAAAACTTACTTCTCATGTTTTGTTAAGGCTACCAGGTGAATTAAACTCATCCTTGTTGTTTCTCTACTGAAATCAATGGAATCAGTGCATTACCAGCTTTTTCAGGAAAGAAAAATTTCTACTCTAGGAAAAGCGTTGTTTTTTTTTTTTTTTTTCCTTCAGTGAAACACGGTGTTTTCCTATGAAAACACTGTCTTAATATTTAGAATGTTCATAATGCAATGTACTGATATTTCATTTGTACATTGTACTACCATAAAATATTTTTGTGTATATCTGTAACTAAATGTGTTATATCCTGTAGAGTTATCTAGTGTAGAATTCTGAAACAGCAGTTGTTGTAAATTTAAGATTCAGTTCACGTATAATATTCTAGCTGTTACGTCCATAATCCGTTATATTACAATACTTACAGATTAATAACAAAATTCAACTAAACAATATAGTACCTCTTGCATTGTACAGACCAATAGCAAATTTGTTCTACTAAATTCTTCAAATAGTTTTAAGTAATGTAATATTTTATGTAACCAGTACTTACTGTAAATACATAGATCTGGTTTGTCTTTCACTACAGCTTGTCTCTGTTTTGCAGATTGTGATCCGTTTGAAGCTTCATAGTGAAATCTGTGCAGGTTTAATTCCTCTTAAAACCACAAAACTTACTGGAAATATTATGCCTTATCTAAGAGCAGCATGAAGCTCATATAGTTGATATTTTATCTTTTGAAAGACAGGTCAGCGAGAATCTGATTTAAAATATATGCCTTTTTGTTTCGACAGAGAGCAGAGGCTCAACGTAAGTGCCACTTCTTGATTTAAGGAAGACTCTGAGGGTGACCTGACTGTTCGATGAAAAGAATATGTCCTATGTCAGGGCTGAAAGATCTGGATCAATTACTGTGTTTTACTAGCCATGCGGAAGTAGATGGAGCTTTTTAGTCAGTCACTGGTATTATTCTTCCTGCATCATAATATTTTAATTTGATGTTACTTTTGGGGGACACTAAGGTCGAATTATACCCATAACTTCTGCCTGCCTGAGATTCTGTGGTGCCACATTCTCTGTTCAGATCTCTCACATGTCCCTCTGGGTCTTCTTTATTCCTTGATGAGCTATGTTCATTAACAATGGATAATACTTGAGAAGAATTTCCTGGGTTAAATATAATTATTGGGTTGCATATCATTGTTACTTTTAGCCCAATATTACTTTTAGCTTGATGATCTTAAATGTCTTTTCCAACCGTAAGGGTTCTATGAAAACAACTCACCCAGAGTAGCGGTCAGAACATTTGAGATTTAAACATTTTACTATATGAAAAAGAGCCTTCTCTCTTCTGCATGTATCTTAGAAAGCTAACACCTTCCCTCCCAGTTGCTCAGGTCTTCTGGAAGCGTAAAACTTTAGCCATCTCGATCAAGAGATTGTTTTACTATATGAGGAAAGTTGGAGACAGGTTTTCTGCTATAAGGAACCACCTTTACCAGTAGGTAACTGAAAGTATTACATGCCTTCTCATTCAATTTATAAATAATTATGTACCTCATGAAGCCATTTTCTTCAGACCTAAGGAAACTCTTCTCAGAATCACAGACTAGTTGAGATTGGAGGGGATCTCTGAAGTTCGTCATGTCTAGCCCTCATGCTCAAGCAGGGCTACGTAGAGCAGATTGCCCAGGGCCGTGCCAGGACTACTCTTGAAATTGCCGTTACATTTGCTAAATTGAGGGAAGTCTTCCATTCTAGAGTAATTTTATTCAGATCATTGTTAGCAATGCCATTCAGCAGTTAAAGGATTAAAAAAACCCTCCTTGTCAGTGTATAGTTCTGTGAAAGACAAATCAAAATTTTAGACAAGATTTAACTCAGCTCTATATCACAGAAACTAAGATGTGTTAGGAGGCCAAAAATAACCATTTTGAACCAAGAAGCCTAACTTTCCAGCCACCTTAGAATTCCTGCAACTCTCTACAGTAATGAGACTTAAGCCCTTTATAACAGTGCAAGTCCCTGTCCTAGTGTTCAGTGTCAAGATAGTCTCACAGATGATTAATATCTTGCAGAAGCAAGTTGTTTTCAGACTAAGATTTTCTTTTAATGATGTGGGAGTTGCTCTGGATCAACAAGTTTCACAGCATTGCCTTTCAAATCCATTACTACTTTCTGTCTGTCGATCAAAATCTATTTCCTATTCACCCAAACTACTTTCTGACCTAGGCAGATACCAATGCAGGAATCTTTGTTTTGTTACTATAATGCTAAATTTTTACCTTGTAAGTCTGATTTGTTTTCCACTTTTCTTATATTTTAACTTTTACTTTGTCTTATTTTTTCTTTAGTTTCATTGTACAAGATCTTATAAAAAACATTTATTCAGTAGCATAATCTGGCTTTGTAGATTTTCTGTGATTGCTGTCCTTGAATTTTTGTTCCCAAATAGTTGAATGTGTAGACAAGCTCTCAGTTAAAAAGTCAGCATTTGTATTGTTACCCATTCTACTAAACCGTTTATGTGTCTGAGGGTCATAACTTACATGAGCTTGATAGCTGAAATGGTGAAGTACATAAGATATCTGTTAAATCAGATGGAGAGATAATAAAACTACTCTCAATGGCAGTGGCCTGGGCAAAAAAGGTCCACTGCTCCGTGGAGGAGACACCTGTGCTTTATCAAGCACTATGCCATAGAGTTCTTGTTCGGTGATGATGGATTCTTTGTAGAAATACACTGCATGTGTTGAAAAGTGTATTCCTTTCCTTTTTCCTGAGAAAGAGGGTGTGCCCCTTGTTCTTATCATCTTCAAAACAAAACAAACACCATTCTCCATTTCTGTTAATGATTCAGAGTTACTTCACATCTGTCACAAGATGCAGAAATGTGACTGAGCAACAGATCCTTCTTATCTCTGAGCCTCATTGTAGGTCATCTAACCTGGCCTGGAACCTGAGGGTGAACTTATATGGTGTCTTTTTTGTCTTGGAATAAAACAGCAATAAGAAATCAAATATTGTAAAATTCTAAAAAGTCAGAGTTAAAATCCTCTTTTTGTTGTCCAGAGTTAATTTCTGTGTATGCTAAAAAATCTTATCCTTGTCCTAGGTTTTTGAAAAGAGGAAAAATTGAGTGTTAAACAGCAGAATGTATTTTTTATAATTTGTTAAGTTACAAATTAAACTGATTATGTTATCGTATAGTTTCTCAAAGGAACAGGTAGTAGCCAATGCAAATCAGGCTGGCTCTGCTGAAACCAGAGGAACTGCATTTGTTTACAAAATCTAAGAAACTGTCTAAAATACATCTTGAAAATATTCTTTTTTAGTATTTGAACCTTATATTCTGCCTTGGACTCTGATTTAGTTTGTGTAGTTTTGCTCTTTATAAAGCTATCAGGATTTATTTAGGTGTGAAAAGCAAGGTACTGATTTGAACTGCATAGAATGTAGAATCTGTTACCTTAGAAGGCATCAGTTCAGGAAAAAAAAGTATTCAATCTCTAGAGACCTGTATTTCTGCCCTGGTAGTTCTTAAAGCATCATATTTTTGAAAATGGATTTGATCCCTTTGTTCCAAAAAAAATCCTACTTTTAATTAAATAAATTTAAAGTACTTTAAAAATGCAATTAAAAATACTTTTATGATCATTAAGATCCTCTGTGTTTTAATCTGTATATATACCAGTCAAGTACACCAGAAAGAAAGTCATGCAGAAGTTATGCTAGATGAGGACAGGTATATACTTTTTTGAGATTAGGTGATCAGAAAAAATCTCTGGATGCAAAAGAGGAAACCTTAAATAAGACTTTGTCTAACTTCAGGAAGCAATTTAAATCTGTCAGGTTTTACCAGCAGCAACAATGTAGCTCAAGAGTCCCATCAGCTGATCTGGAAACTGCTGTCTATAATAACTTTAATATATGCATAGACTCCATTTGCTGTGAATTTTTCAGACATTCGTGTACCAAATAGAAAGTTAGACTTCATTTTCACTAATGAAATCTGTGCTTTAGAATTTGAAACTAAAGCAGTAACAGTCAAAATTTTAACATGATCATTGGTTTTGTTGTATGATTGCTTTGTGGGAAAGGATAAGGTTTTACAATTATGTTTGTGTTTGGATTTAATTTGTATGGTAAGTATAAGATTTATGAGGTGCAACGTGCAGAATGTTTTATTTACTTTTCCAAAGACTGTAAGTACACAAAACATCTGAATTTGGAAACCAAGTTCAGAAAAGATGGCTTAATTTGATGCTAATTATTTCTCCTAATTGCACCTTCCATTTGCTTATTTTCTAGTTCTGTACTTATATCATTACAGTATTTACTACTTGATTTCTGGTTGTATTTCACTTTCCAGTGGTGTACTTTTTACATGTAATATTGTTGTTGTGTTTTACTCATGTATTATCTGTGGTCCATTCTTGTGAAAACTTATACATCTTAATTTTGTTGAATTGTAGCTTTCCAATAAGAACGTATTTTCTTTTTTGTGGGAGAATACATTGGAAAGACATAATAATTTAGCATTTTTGTGTGGACAGTGATCTCTTCATTCAGTCTACAGATATTTGGGATTTTTTCCTTTGGTGCCAAAGTGGTGCTTCAGAGCTAGAAGTCATAGCAGACAGGTTCTCTCTGTTCATAAAAAGTGCCTTTCACCATCAATTGTAATATAAGAAAGATATGATGTTTCAGCCATATTGGACATGTGCTTTATTTCTAAGAATTACAGCTCTGGATATAGATCTTCTGTCTCTGGCTTTATATGCAGAAGAGTTTGCTTGTCATTTCCCCACTGTGTTGCCGGTGGAAAATTTTGTATGAATGCTGCCACATTCAGTTCAGACAAAATTATCCAGGTTTAAGTTAATTTGGCTGCTGGGGGTGGAGGGGGTTGCTTTATTTGTCTGATATGAGTGAAAAATGACTTTAGCAGCTGATCAGGGAGCGGGACAACCTCACTTACAGAACTGGTGATACAGGTCTGGAAGACGACATCAGTGTTTCAAATAAGATTAATTTATTTCTTGCTACATGTGAGGAAATGATAGAAAACTTTATCTAAATTCTGATATTAAATAAGACATGTCTGAAGAACTCTATTTAACTAGATATGATAATTAGAGAGCAAGTTGAGTTTTACATGGTATCCTTCAGTTCCCAGTTAATGAGAAGGTAAGTTTTAGTCCTCTTCACTGTAGACCTAATGATGCTCCCTCTTCTTGGTTTGGTATAGAAAGGAAGGAAGGAGAAAGGAAAACACTGGAGTTTGCCCCTGAAATTTTCCATATTGGTGTTGTAGACCTTACAGGATGTTCTTGTATGTGCATTTTTAAAATGTGAAGTGAAACATTTCTCAAGTCACGAAGGACCTGGCTGAAATGATTTAACTAAAGGCCAGGTAAAATTGTGATTGAATCCTTAGGGAAGCTTTAGAGTGGTTGCTTAAAACAGGAGCTCACTTACTAACTTAGTTGCTTTGGCAGGAGAACATAAACACTATACCTGTCAGGCTTATCTAATAACAGCAAATTTCACACACATTTTTCACTGTTTTCCTGGAATTTTAAAAAACTTATGAGTTACTAAGAATTTCAAAGAGGACTTGTATTCCAAATGAAATTAGGGTGATACAGTTAAAGGTAAAAAAAGGATAGCTTGAGCATCCAGTCTAGTGGCAACTTACTGCAGAAATTTCTTTAATGCAGGTTGTTGAAGCCCTTGTCTTCTGGGGAGTAAAGCTGTACTTCACAACTAGCCTCTGAAGTCAAAGGCATACTTCTCTTCCAGATTAAATTGCAGCATATGAATTAGAGGTCCTCAACCTAGTGAAACCTGCTTTGAAATCTTAATTTGCCCAGAGTTCATGGTGGAAATGGAGTTTGGCTGGAATTGCCAAACTGAGAAGCTGTATAAGACTTCAGCTTAGCTCTTTTGTGATAACCTGGTCAAGTACGTCAATCTGAATGTTTTCATTTGTAAACACAACCTATAAGATTTTATCTATGAGATATGCCTGCTTGTCAGGTGTGCAGAATAATTGGTGGACATATCAGTATGGATAAATATGGAATGAGAGAAGGGCATGTATTCTTGATGTAAAGATGGCACAACACTAGACAAACATGTTTGTACATGGAAAATACAGACAGAAAGCCTAGAAATATTTAATTGCAATCCACAGAAGATGCATGTGTGTAGAAAATTTCATCAGTGTAACAAAATGAATTGTCTGCTAGTTCTGAAAATATTTATCCTATGCCTATGATGCATGTTATGTAATATGTCTGTTGACCAAATTTGCCGCTCAGTTAATGCTGACATTTCAAAGAGACTTGAATGTGAATTTGTTCCAAAATATTATTCCAGTTTCATATACCTCTTTTACAGATTTATCTGGTGATTCAGGTGAGGAGAATGAAAGGGTAATTACACTTTGGGGTGTTGCTTTTAGAACTACTACTTCTTGCTTGTATTGTTCACAATACATCTTACACGTAATACCATTTTTCATAAACTTATCAACAGTAACTAGTGATATGTATCACACTTCTCTGTTACTTAGCATAAAATGATTTTAAATAGCCTCTTCATTTACTCACTAGTGTATACTTTCTTGATTTGTATTTTAAACCTTGTGTCTCAGTTTCCTAGCTGCAAAATAGGGTGGATAAGGCTTTCTTTTTCCCCTCTTCCCTGTGCCACATCTCTCTATACAGCTTGCCCTTGGCAAGAAGCTTTCCCTTTGTTCTTTGAACAAAACCTCTAAACATTAGAATTTCTTCCTTGAGATTTCTAGGCATTTGCCACTTCTTCTGAAAGCATATGCAGTCTCCCAGTTCCTGCTTGAAGGAGAGCTTTGTGTATCATGCATGTTTTACTTCACCTTTAGCATTTAAAAAAAAAAAAAAGGTTTTCCTCCCTCTTAGATTTTCCTGCCCAACTCTTTCTGTGTTCAACTAGTAACACAGATGTATCCTGTACTAAATCAAGCATAAGGTGCATAGGTTTTGATCTGTGTTAGTAAACTAATAGTCGAGTCTTTCATATACCATGTGCTTTCTGTCACTTATGCCTGACGTTTGGGATCTTCCGCTGGAGGTGGCAGGTGAATTATTCTTAGGAGAATAAAAGTGTAAGACCACAAAAAAAGTTAAAATCTAAGAAAGCTTCATGTGGATAGCCTGTTTGACATGAGGTTCATGAAAGGTGAGAATAAAGCACATTAATTAGTGGCTAATAAGTAAACCACTGCCATGATAGATAGGAAGTCTGAGACTGCATCGAAGTACCCTTACAAAGTCTTTTACAAAGGGACTAATTTACATGGCTATATACAGTAACAAAGTATTCCTGTAATTACTGTTGAGAAAAGTCCCTTGTTCTTTGCTGCTGTCACAGAGTAGTAATTCATAATCTCTTACGAAGACTTGTTTGTATTATGTTTATTCACCACAAACTTTTTTGCTCTTTGATAGCATGACACGTGGTCCTTTTCTGCTGTCAGCAATTAAGAGATGGTCTCAACTGAGCAAAAAGCCTTTGTGACATATGGAACATTTGCCTGAAATGTTCCCATGTGAGTCACAGGCTTGGTTACACTCTGAATGGGCGAAAAAACATGGCTTTTGTTAGAATGACAGGCAGGCAGCAGAAGCAAAGTTTAACCCAAATCCTTTTGTGGATATTGGAAAGTCATAAGCCTTGAGATGACACTGGCACATTCAACATGCTGTGTGATCTGGGACTCTGTTACTTGTATCATTGTGTGAATGTGTGTACAGTGTAAACATTTTATGAAGTGCAGTTTCTGATCCATCAGTCTGTCTGGGCAAGAATGTCCCCTGATACTAAAAAGAACAGCAATCAGGACAGAATTGGTCAATGCGGCATGTCTAATGGTGGGAAGATATTTGAAGGACTCACTATAGACACAATAGGCTCTCTAAATAGCCTCTTTGCACCCGGAGTCTTATTGCAAACAGGTTCATTAAGGAGAGACATTCTGACACACAGCATCACAGTAATGAAAGTAGCTCTGTTTTTCTAATATTGTGTCTTGCCACTTCAGTTATGCTGCTGGTACAAGATTTCCCTTGTGTTGTTGTATATTTTCTAGAAAAAGAATCAGTCTTCATAGAATATACAATTATTTTGTACGGGAATATATAACTCATACCTAAGAATCTGTCCTTCCTATTTTGTGCACTAGTGCAAAAATAATTGGCAATCAACATCTTCAAAACCAAAACCACTTTCACCTTTGATTCAAAAGGCTTATATATGTTAAAGTGGTGGTAACACACACACAAAAATATATATACAGTTGTAATACACTTTCATGCATATACAAAGTTAGATAAATGTTGTTCATGACCAACTATAAAATGAATGTATTTTTTTCCCATGAGGCATTTCAGTTTGTTTTGCTTCTGTTCTGTTTTCTTCAGGCACTGACTTATAAGTTCATAGAGAGGAAAATCAAAAGGTTATAGTTTATCCTACTTTACATATAACTGGTGTGTGACTTAAGCTGTTGGATTGGCTTAATGTATACTTTGAACATTATGACCATGGGGGGAAAAAAGGTAATATTGGTTTAAAAGTGGATATGGAAAATTTAATGTGCTCAAGTGGGAACAATGGCATATTAAAAAAAAAAAAATCATGACACAGATCTAATAATTCACTTGCCCCTGTAGGAATGGGGTATCGGCTCTGATGCCGCTTGGTAGTTTATTTTTATATACGCCCCTGGTCCCTGCTGTATATCCTTCGTATGGGTTCCAGAGAAAAGAGAGAAAATAACCTGTAGGGAAATCAGCTTAGAAACCTTTCATTAAATACATTGTGTTTCATATCATGTCGTTCACAAAATCTCTAAGAAAGATAGAAAGTGTTATCAGACTGCATGCGTAAAATACTATATTTGAATACTATAATTTGCTGTAAGATTAAGGACCAAGGGTATAGACATATTCGTTATTTCATTATTCACTTATGCTTGATGGATAATGCTTCAGGGGTTATTTTAATTTTTTTCTTGCCTAGCACAGATACGCAGTTTTAACTTTTTATTTAATGTAGCAGAAAACATTTCTGATCCCCTAAGCTTTACTGTCCTGTTTGTTTGCTTTTTAGTGGTGTTATTATTATTCTTTTGGAGGGGTTTTATATTGCTTTTAAGTTTGGTTGTGTGTGGTTGGTTTGTTTTTGCCTTTTCACAAGCATATACATTACTTTACAAGTAACTTTACTGATTGTAAAATACATCTAAAATTGCTTTTTGAAATAAATTGAGAAATAGTCCATTTGTACTTTCAAATAATTATTTGTTTTATACCAAAATAAGAAAATGGTAATTACTTTTGTTAATCTATATTGAAAAATAAGGTTGACAGAGAACACATTATGGAGGCTTCAAAAATCTGTTGCCATTTTTTTGACAGTTCATGAAGCATAGCTTGGTTAAGCCAAATTTGGCCTGTGATAGCCTTCTACACATAATAAAAATTCATAAAATAACAAAATGGTTTGATGAATACATGATTGATTTTTTTCTCCTGAAGTATTATTAAGGCCAAGTGTGCATTTTCTTACATGAAGGTAATGGACGTATAAATTTAACTGTATTTGCTCCAGTGGTAATACTTGTGCTAGTATTGGTTTAGTTTGTAGATGGCCTGAAAATGGCTTGGTCTAGTGATAATGCTACAAAGAGCCTCCTTCTCTTCCATTTTTCTTCCCTCTTTTCCCTGCTTACTTCTTTATAAATAGATTTTTCTTTATTACTGTTTTTTTTCTCCATCCAGGAAAGGCAGCTGTGAAGGCTTTTAATTCTTGTATAAAATTCACCTCTGCTTACTAAGTGTTATTGACAACTGATAATCACAGAGAAGCTGGCAAATGATAACTTGTGATGGTTTTTCAGGTAGCTTCCCTTTCTTTACATTACTCCCTTCCTCCTCCATCCTCCATTCTTTCCTGTCCTCTTCCTTCCTTCCTTCCTTCCTTCCTTCCTTCCTTCCTTCCTTCCTTCCTTCCTTCCTTCCTTCCTTCCTTCCTTCCTTCCCATTCCCTCCTCCTTTTTTCACTCTTCCCTCCTCTATCTTCTCTGTCTTCTTTCTCTTTTCTTTCTCTCCTCATCACGAAACTACAGAATTACAGACCAATTGAGGTTGGAAGGAACCTCTGTAGCTTACCTCATCCAACCTCTCCTGCTTGAGGAGGGTCAGCTAGAGCCAGTTGCCCAGGACCATGTCCAGATGGATTTTGAATATCTGGAAGGATGGAGACTCCACAGCCTCTCTGAGCAGACCGTGCCAGTGCTTGGTCACCTTCACAGCGAAAAATTGTTACCCGATGTTCAGAGGAGACCTCCCATGTTTCTGTTTGTGCCAATAGCCTCTGTTCTAGGCACTGGGCACCAATGAAAAGAGTTTAGCTCCATCTTCTTTGCAACTTCCCATCAGATATTTATACACATTTACGACCTCCCTCCTGAACCTTCTCTACTCCAACCTGAGCAGTCCCTGTTCAGATGTTGTGTAATCTGACAGGTTGCTGAGGGAACTCTCTACCCCATGATCCAGGTGATTAATGAAGAGATTACACAGTATCAGACACAGCACTGATCCTTGGGTACACTGCTAGTTACTATAACCCTTCTTTTTATTCATCGTGCCTTCTTGTCACTTACTTGCCCCTTCCTAGTTCCTCTCTTTCCCCTTATCCCCTTTCTCCTTGGCTTCACACTGACCCCTTTCCCTTCTTTCCACTTCCCTTCTCCTTTTTCCCTGTTGTTTTCCATCTGGTCTTAAGTTGTGAGATCTTTGATAACAGTGTTCATGCGGAGACTAGTATGGTACTGCTCATATCTTTGATTTAGGATGCTTGATTTAGGCGCTACTGTATTATAACAAACATCAGAAGAACATCAATGTGAATGTCTGCTTTTCATGTGCTGCCTTGCAGCCTGATTTAGAGAATCCAGGGTTTTAGCTGTCTAGGCTGGGAGCAAACTTTTAATGAACTATTCAAGAATTCTGTGTATTGGCATTTTTCCACATCTTTTCGCATTTTCTATTCCCAACACTTTAGTTTCCCTCTAGTCCGTAATATTGCTACTAGTAGTCAAGATATTCTGAAAATGTGTACATAAATAGTGTCAGTGAGAATGAGTTAGTGATTGACCATTGGAACAACCAGCTAAGCAGTTATTCCTTTAACAAATTCTTTATTTGATAGAGTGTGAACTGGTGCTGCCCTAATGCCTGGAGGTCTGTTAAATTATACTGGAAACAATTGAGCAAGGAGACTATCCTAACCTCAATTTTCCTCCACATTTTTGTCTTTTGGAGAAATCAACTAAGGATTTTTTAATATATGTTTGTGTGTATGCATCTATGTAAAGACATTGTTGTACTTCAGCTGTACAAAAGGGTCTTAATGCTATGTCTGCTTCCCCTCCTCTCCCTTTTCTTTTCTTTACTGTGGTGTCAAACATGGTTTTATAGCTGCTGTCTAATGTAAATAATGTTTCTGCAGTCTTACAAAACCTGGGGATGGTCCTGTCTATGAGTGAGAGAAGGCACTTCTGGTTTGTGAAATAAAGTTAAGCTCTTCAGCAGGTGCAAGAACCCTCAGTGATCCAAGGGGAAGTTTGTGAAAAGTTGAAAGAAATTAACCTCAATTAAAAGGAATATTGATTGATAGTTCCAGAGTTAAATATGATATATTGCTCAAGAAAAAACTCTACATTAAAAGAACATTAAAGTTATGATTAGAAAACATTAAACCCAAGAAATTTGACACAGAGGGTGAAATGTGAAGTTGTTTACCTCCTCTTCTAATATCTAACTGTAATAGGACACAGTAAGGAATTAGTTAAGAATATCCCCTATTGAACGAAGGAATTAAGATTCTTCAAGGTATATTATCATTTTGATTTGCTGAGATTTTGTTGCTCAGTAGTCATTAAACATGTTAAAATCTGTGCCGCTTAAACTGTGAATATCTGTGTTTTCCGTTAGTTTATGCTTAGTTTTTTAGTTTTTTTCCCCTGAGATAAAAGTCTTCGAAGTTGTGCGGACAAGTAATGATGGTTTAAACACTGTTATCCATCATATAAGGAAGTTACCTACTAGACAGTAGAAAGAATCATGTATTTACATATATAGGTGTGGCTGGAACTTCAGAAATTCATCTCTAATTAACATTGGCTTTAGCAATTGAACATGAAGAA
This sequence comes from Colius striatus, assembly GCF_028858725.1. Taxonomy (NCBI): domain Eukaryota; kingdom Metazoa; phylum Chordata; class Aves; order Coliiformes; family Coliidae; genus Colius; species Colius striatus. The sequence continues at coordinate 58,908,467 of NC_084790.1, read as the reverse complement.
AAATACCAAATCCATCACTTGCCTTTGACAGCCATGATAGTCAGTTAGGTTTAGTAGTTGGAAACATGAGTCAAGTAACGGGCAGCGTACATACGTTCACTTCTAATACTTGTCAGGACGATTGTTCTGCATCACTATCTAATGACACATCAACACGAATTTGTTTTCCTGATACCTTGAAGCTGTGTGCAATAAACTAGAACCTGCATAAAAATCACTGTACTTCTCTATAACCTAGGAGATAATTTACACCAGTCATAATCTGAGGCACTTAATGGTGATAATTGTAGCTGTGAAAAATGTGGATTTCTCTTGAAAAACATACACTTCTGGAAAAAAAAAAAAAGAATGTAAATAGAATAAATAGATTCTCTTGACTCACTACTGAGAGCAGCTGCTGTTAGGAGTGGGACTCAAGGACTCATCTCCTCCATTGGGAATTGGTAACTTTTTTTTTTCCCCTGACTGTCTAGAGCAAAGAAGAAAGGGAAGTGATAATTCCTTTGGAAAGCGACGTTTCACAACCATCTGTTAGGCAATAATACATGTGTTTCCAGAGAATTAGCGTGATTGAATCCTATTGAGTGGAATGGCACAGCTATAAGCTCAATGAAACCTCACTATAAAAAGTGACAGTCCTTTGACATGTAAGCAATGTGATACTTTTGGTTCCATGTAATGAAAGTGGTGTTTCTTTGTGGTAATTTATCATCTGAGTGTCTTTTAATAACTTCATTACATATAAAAATGATTAGATGAGAAAGTCTTTATCTTTTAAAAACTTAGCTTTTTCAGAGAGGTGCTTTTTAATGCCAGGGTTTTTTTCTTTGTAATACTTAAAATGAAACCCCATAGTGAGAAGAGTATGACATAGCTGTAATAAATTTACAAGTTATGGAGCAGAGCATGAATGTTTACAAAATTAGAGTAGGACTGAGTGAACTTTAGTAAGCTGAGCATTGTCTTTTGTGTGTTAGTCCAAATTTAAGAAACTGAAGTTCTTAATAGTGACAATGATTAATGGCAAAAGCAGGTGTTCTCAGTCTTTCAGGAGTGGTTGATGAAGTTTTGGAAGTTAAAAGAGAGACAAAATAACTGTGACCAGGACAGGTTTGGGTTAAGTTGGTACACATGGATTATAGAAATAAGTACTATTTGGAAGGGATTAGGGGAGTCAGGGACCATGGTGTCTGTATGCCAACTCTCTTTATCAGAGCAGGCGGCAAGTTTTGCCTAAGTATTAGCATTGATAAACCAAAGCAGACAGTCAAAGAGGACTTCATATTTATTGGTTGGGACTTGAGACTTGCTCACTTAAAGAGAATGAGTAGAGAACAGTCAGAAAAGAGTAGAACGGGATGGAGAGAGAGGGAGGATCAAGGTATGAAGAACCTGAGATAGTCTCCTTAAAACAAACTCCTTTGTTGTTATAGATTGTATCTATGTTTTTTCCCAATCTCCTGACTGTAGGAAACCATTTGTTTCTCGTGTCTCTGTTCCTAGTCTCACCTGGAAAATATTGGAAAAAAACCACTTTTCTTGTATGTTGGAGCAACATAAAGGTTTTTTAAGGGCTTTCCATTGCTACTGTTTATCATCTGACTCCTGGTAAGCACTGAAATATTGCAAGCTTGATGAGCGTTGACTTCATGTGTTTGATACTGCTGAGTATCTTGAACTCGAAGATGGGCTGTTTGTTTGTGACTATCAACCTCTCAGGGATAGTCCTGCCCAAAAGCTAGTAATTTACTATAGTCCAGGTGTCTATGCTTTACCTGAGGTACCAGATTAGTTTTACTTCAGATGGAGTGTGTTTTCACCGTATTCCTTCAACAGGCCTTTGAGGTGATGTCTCCAAGGCAGATAGGAAAGAAGGAGGAAATAGCAGCCCTGCAGTGCAGGGTGAAGAAGCTGAATCTGCAGATAAATGGAGCACTGCCAGCTTACTTCACTAAATCTGGACTACAAAAAATTTTGGGAATCTCATGAAAAGACTACTGTGTGATGTATAATTTTAATTTCCTATTATTTCATTTGAAGGAAATTTGAGACTTTATTGTTTAGAAAATAGTCTACTTAGTATACAATTGGTTGCTAAGGTCAAAGATTAAAACTGGCAGTTGCAAAAAAAACCCCATAAGTATGTTTCAAGTAAAGTAATATATCATTAGGTATGTAGAAGATTTGATTAATTATTTGGGACATGTGTAGCATTGCACTTCTAGAAGAAACTGTTCTAATCTGTTAAAATTCCCTCAAAAAAGCTTTGATTCTAGAAAACTATATCTGAATAATCTTATACCTTATAATCTTAATGTAAAATTAGGGGATTGAATAGCTATGCATATCTGTGGGCATAATGTTTTTGCAGATTATTTTTTCAGAATAGGCGTCATTGTTTCTGCCAGCAGCTTATATACGTATAGTAATCACAAAAGCACAGCTATTTGCCTAACTGTCCAATTGCATGTGCTCTGTGAATGTATATGCAATCAAACTTGTGTACATAGCTCCCATAGCTTTACCATCAATATGCATACTTTTATTTTCAATGGAAAAAACGAATGTTGAGAGGGTAAGAGTTCATAGGATATTAACCGAAAATGAAATTGACTTGGTTCCCTTAGATATATTACAGAAACATTCTGTGGTCTGTGTTTTCTATATGCAAAAATAAAATCTTCAAGCCTGTTGGAGTTTTAAATACAGTATAAATGTCATATATAATCATAACAAGTATGCAAAATGTTTTCAAACATTTGTATTGTATGGAAGCAATTACTGGCAGCAACTGCATCACACACCCCTCATATGGGCTAAGGCCAGAAGAAATGTAGGTCTCTAAACAAAATTACTTTGTGTGGGTGGGAAGGGAGTGAGTTTTAAGTTTTATTAAGGAGCAACACTGAGAGGTATTTTAATGCCATTCAGATACTCTGTAACTCTAATAAGTACTGAAAAATTGTTCCATATTAGGCTTTTGTTAGTTTTTATTGTCATTCTCTGACTTAGGTCTTCCAAAGTAAGAGCTCTGGCATTTTCACAGTAGAAGGTTTTAAGGTATGATGTGCACAAATACAAATCTATCAGAAAGTTACTTTTCCATTTGCTGTGCAGCCAGCTCTGTGTTTGCTTAGATAGCATCCAGCATTTTTCTCAGCATGTTAATTTTACTTATAGTAAACCAGCAGTGCCTCCCATGCTTCCCCTGGACATCTGTAAGTTACTGTGATTGCTTTGCCAGTTGCTTTGTTCAACAGTACATTGCAATTCTGGATATTCAGAGCAACCTTCTCTGGATACTGCTTTCTGATGTTCATGAAACTGATTGTAATACATAGTTTATACACATAGGGATGGCAACAAACACTTCATCTTGTCTTCTGCATGTAGATGCTGTGGTTTTTTTTCAAATAAATGTATTCTCATGTGTCAGAGACTTTCACGTTCCTTACATAGCACATTCCTCCAAAGTTAGGCTCCTTATTGGCTGGTGTAAGTTTCTTATGCTTGTGATGATAGAGGATCAACTATTCATACCCCTTGAGAAGCTTTGATATACATTAATTATGGCCATTTCTTCCACGTCAGCTGGATTGATGAAGAATATAGCATTTTCTGACAATTCCGCCTATTCTCGTTTTTAAAAAGGAAGAGGCTGTCCTGGGCTGTTAATGATGGCAGTAGTGTTACTTCATTGCACATAGAAAGAAAGCCTCAGGAGTCAAAATCAGAACCTTTCAAAGCTGGAGACTCCACAAATGCATACAGCCCCTTCTTAAAGCTGGAACATCACTTCTCTTTGGACATAACTTTTTCAGAGTCTTTCCTGCTGAATACTGTCATTTAGGAGATCCTCCAAAAAGACTATGATGTTATTGCTTACACAAACATGCAACTGTAGTCATTATGCTGCCACTGTGTTATAATCTGTGACATGTACCTCACAGAGATATGTACTAGCTGAATTCCAAAAAAAGGAGAATAGTTTATGGAAGAGGTCTAAAAGGCTTAGTATTTGCTCCCTGATCTTTTGTGTGGCAAAGTAAGTTACATAATAAACCTTAATATGACAGTCATGATTTGTGGAATACAGCAGTTAGGAATTCATGGGCAAAATGCATTGGGTGTTTTGGTCCATAGGCTAGTGGAACAGCATTTCTGAATGCTGCTACTGCAGGCATAGGATAATGCTGTAGTAGTGAGTGTCATGAGCATCACATGGCATTAGGGACACATAAAAGCAGCATGGTTTTGGATAAAATAGTCTTGGGACCATGGATTATTAATCTGAGTACAAACTAGAAATATGAAAGGAGGACTGAGAAGTATATGAATGCTTTTGTTAGGTTACGAGGTACTTGGAGGAGATCATGATCAGATTCTTTTAGGCTAAAATGAGACCTATATTGCACTATTTATATATGTATGGGCTTTAGGAATATATCTGTGGGTATAACGTCATACTTTAGACTTTGCTTTTGTGAATCTTATGATTATTGGAATCCCTGTAAGCTTGTAATTTAGTTACGTATCTCAAATTGTCAGAAAGAGTGTAGCACAGTGTGGATAAAGCAAAGAGTACAAACCATTGTCCTGCCCCCTCAAAATTCCTTCTGAGCTTCAGGGTAAATTCCAGTTAATAAAAAAAAAGGCACTCCCTTTTGGCTGGAAAGAAAAGAGAAATTTTAACAGGAATGACTGAATCTGTCTGTATATGTGTCTCCGTGTGTGTGTGTGCACGTGTGATTCTATGTGGGTACATGTGTACACACACACTTAGATAGACACACAGTCACATGCATATTTGGTAGGCAGATACTGGAGTAATGCCTTTGAATATTTCTGTTAATTTGATGTGATAAACCAACTGTGCTTCCTGTGGGGTAAAATACTAATTTTTAATATTCTTAAAATAATATTTGTCAGTTTATTTTGCATGTATGTTATTTTTTAATGGAAATCTTTGGTGTATTCCTTTTAGTACATGGAGCATAATTCCCACTTTATACGCAGTTTAAAGTCACATTCTCAGAAGTGACTTGTAAATTATGTTTCCTGATTTAGGGCCTGTCAGGCTCTGATTACTCTAACCATCCACAGCTGTGACAGAGGTCAACTGGAACAGCAAATCAGTACCTATGAGCATTAAATCAGGCTCCCCAAAAAATGAAACCCTGTAGAAAACACTGCATATTCATCTATGAAGAGGTTGTACAATATGCTATTAAATTGGTCAGGATTAGAGTGTAGCACTGCTTATTTCTCAGTTTCGCAATCCACTAGAGAGGGTTCCTCACTGAAAAATTTTCTGTTGCTTCTGTGCATACCCATAATGTTCAGACGTGTTCTTATTGTCTACAAGCCATTTTAATTGCCTGCAGTTTCATTATCATGTTATGGCAAGTGTGGTTGGATTTGGAGTTACAGTGTGGCTTTTCTTCTGTGCTCACACAAGTGGGAGTGCCCATGGCAACATTGTCTGTGAATGAAGGAGAAATTTGCTAGTTAAACAGTTTTGCTTCCTATATGATTCATCAATCCTTAATTTATTTTTTTTTAATATAGTAGGGTAGTTGGGTGTATGGTGTGTATTGGCAATAAATAAATTTTATACTAGTAATACTGCACATCAACACACAAAACATTACTTCTTTGTCTACTTCTTTGGAATAAAGTAAAATCTTGACTGCTGAAGTAACTGTAATGGTCTGTATTTTTTCCAAGTCATCTAGTTCAGATCATAATATCATGATTCCCTTTAGCATTCATAAAGATAAGATGAAAAGTGTTACATACTGTCAATGGACTATTTTTGGCTTTGCAAAAATCTGCTTTCCACCTCATCTGATAAACTTATTAAATTACCCACAGAAAATATTTTTCATGATTCTCAATTTTTTGAGTTAATAAATTTTTATGTGTGAACTGGTAAATTTTCCAACAACCATTACGAGCTGACATGTTACACTTTCCAACTTGTACTGACTTACTAGTTATGGTGGTTCCTGCCTTACCTACCTACCCCATCTCTGTTTTTAAATTCATTTAGTCAGGTGAACCACAATGCTTATTGACTGGTAAGCTTTTGTCATTCTTATGTTATAATTCGGTCCATATCTGTCATCCTCTTAACTGTAAGGTTCACTTCATTCAGCCAAAGAAAATGAGAAAAGGAAAGGTGGAGGAAACTTTCATAATTGAAAATTTTATAAATAGATTTTATATAGATATGTATGTATACTTAAAGAACTTGGCCAAATGATGACTTTGACAAAGATTTAACAAACCAGGAGTGTGAAGTGTTCTGTAGGCTAACAGTTTTAATGGGTTTATCTTAGACAGTTCCTCAGTTGTGAAAGTGGCAGTTAATAATTTACCCATCCCAAGAGGCAGTGGAAGCAATCACACTCAGCAGCAAGGTACTCCTGGGCCTGTCGCTGTGCTGCAGCTTGTCTTGACTATAGAAATGCACCACTGAATGTGACATCAGCACTGTGTCTGCACTTTGACAAATGAAGTCTTGTAAGAGTTAAATAAGGCGTGAGGAAGTTTTGGAATGAACAAATAGCTCTTCAGCTGATTTCTGCAGTAATAGATTACGGTAAATGTCCATCTGCTGCAAATCAGAGGGAACACAGGTTAAAATGAAAGCATTTGACTCTTTTTGATACTCTGTTTCGGGTTGGTTGTTTTAGTCTTTCTTCTTTTTGTTTCCCCGCCCTCCATCCTGAAGCACAGAAAATGTTTCTGAAATCCAGAGGTACAGTTAGTAGTGTTTTTGTGGTACTTGGAAGTAAATCTTCTGCTTGGATGATGCATTGCAAGAGCTATAGTTTTCTACCAGAAATGTGAATGTTTAACATTAAAAAGCCCTGAAATATAGTACTTTCACCATCACCCTTTGCCATGCAATTTGTTCAGATGCAGTTGTTAACATGAAATCGCAGTAGATTAAGCACTATTTATGTGAATTTTATTCCAGCATTTACTCATTGAATTATCCTGTACTACCAGGATGGTAAGTTTTGTAATTTGTTTTCCACTATATGGAGAATGTTTCTCCACAAATATTCGCTTTTGCATGCATATTTTTTTATTAGACATTATGCCATTCTAAAGATTTACAGTTATTTAATAATGATTTATTACAGTAATCTATTCTGCCAGCTGTGGCACATTTTTACTGGAATTTGTAAATCAAATGTATATTGAAATTCACTGCAAACATGCATTTCAGATTCTAATGAAATGTACTTCAAAATTGTTTTTAGAAGTGGGCAGCAGTATGAACGAACCGTAACTTTCAGTTTCTAGTGTTACATATAAGCTTTTCCTCCACCTGTTTTATTTACTTGTCGATCTTGAATGCTTCACTTCCTAGAGGATTAGTGAATCTTGATGCTCCTGTGTGAAATAAACAGCAACAAAACTGAAGAGCCACCGACTTTGTCCTCCAAGGCATCAGTATCAAATCATGCACTTGACCTGCAGTGATCAAGTCAAGTTAAGGATTAGGAAGACAACCTGACAGCAGTTTCATGTGCTTATAATTGCTGTCTCTGTGTTGTGATAGAAAGTGCATGTCTTGAATTTCATGAGTCATAAGACACACAGAGTGAAATTAGTGTTTGAGGTGACACAAAAATGCATGCATATTGGGGGCAAGGGGGCAGGGAGTGAAAAGACAGGAAAAAAAACCATCACTTTTACAATATTTTTATAAACTTTAACAATATTTTATCAATAGTATTGTTTCATGTGCAGCTTAGCTGCAAAGTCTACATTTAGTTCATTGTAAAGCTCTGATGAAGTATCATGCCAGTAACTCTCTTTTCAATTTGTAGTCTGATTTCCGCTCTTCTTGGCTCTTTGAAAATCTGGCATGAGCTATGGGTGTGAGGTTCTCTTTAAAATTCCAGGTCTATGTATCAGTTTCCCAATAGTAAAAATCAAAATGAGATACTTCCTTTCTTCTATATGTTGTCTCTCTTGATTATTCAGACTATAAACCTTTATAGACAGGAACTCTCTCTTCCTTTTGTTTGTACAGCACCCAGGACAGCTGGAGGAGAGAGATGGGCTGAGCTTGGATTTAAGTCTCTTAGACTTTAATATAAATAGGATGCAGCTAATAGCAATGAAGCCGTCTCTCAGTTCTCATGTAAGTAATACTAAAATAAATTACCTTAAAGTGAATATTCAAAATATCTCAGCTTCTTAGGGAGATTTATTTTGTGGGTTTGGTTCTGATTTCAAAAATGTTTCTGATTTAAAAAATGTTCAAAATCTGTTGCTTCATACCTTGTGAAAATCAGCTGCTGTGCATTTGTACACAAGTATAGAAATCCAGCGTGCCAGATAAGTAGCAATGCTTCCTTATTTATCAAAGACCCGAAATAAACTTCAAATTAATTCAACACAACATATTAGGATACTGAAAGATCGCTTTTTTAATTTTTGCAAATATGGTCTTTTTGTGACAATAAGTAAAATTACCATGACACAACTCAGAAGAGAGATGAGAGAAGAAATATAGATTTCTAAATCAGGTGCCATTTTGCATCTCTTTTATGAAGAAAGGCTGTCAGACCTGGGTCTGTTTAGCCTGGAGAATACTGAGAGGGGACCTTATCAGCAATTATAAATGTTTAAAGGACAGATGTCAAGAAAATGGGGCAAATCTTTTTTTTTTTTTTTTCTGTAGCACCTGGTGACAGGACAAGGGGTAAGTGGCATAAGCTGGAACAGAGGAAGTTCCACTTGAACATGAGGAGAAACTTCTTAGAGTGAGGGAGCCCTGGAAGAGGCTGCCCAGGGAGGGTGTGGAATCTCTTTCTCTGGAGGTTTTCAAAACCCACCTTTACATGTTCCTGTGTGACCTGATCTAGATGGACTTGCTTTTGCAGAGCTTTGGACAACCCCTACCATTCTGTGATTCTATGATCTAGGGATTTTAATTACTCTGAGAAATCATGAATGTGTTAGAAAAAGAGATAAAGGAAAAGTCAGTTTAGATACGTTCACGTACAAAACTTCTTTTATGAAACAATGTTGAGTCATTGATTGCTAGAAGTACAGAAATTTATTCACATTTCTTGTAGAGATGGGGTGATATTTTTTAAGTGATAGTATGAACACTCAGAGCACTATAGAAACTGAGAGTTCATTTCTTAAACAATTTTTTAAAATAATAGTTTTTTTTAAGAACTCTACCTCATGTGACAGGAAACAGCTGTATTTTCTATGATGCTTTTTAAGTGTTCTTTTCACCTCAATTACCTTTGTACAGTTACCTCTTCTGTTACATCAAGTGTATGACACTATATAGTCTTCCATGTCTTTACATCGATGCTTATCCTGTATTCCTTTTGAAAAGTGACCTGCAAAGCAAATAAATCTGATTTTGCTTGGGTTGGCAGTTTTTTAGTTTTTCTCAATTCTTTTTATATTAATTTTGTATGTAAGGAGGGAGTAAAAATATAGGAAAAGTTTTCATTGTTAAAATTGCTGCATTTGCTTTACTCTCTTTTTTTTAAATCTCTTTGGTTTAAAACTTACTGAGATTTTTTCTTCTTTAGAATGCTCAATCCTAGAGGATCAGTGCTCTATCAAAAGAGAAAAAAAGACAATTTTTCTAATTTTTAAGTCCGAATTTCTCCCTCTATCCAAATGTGTTCCTAAGACAAATTTCCTCTTATAAGCAAAATAGGACATACTTTTCTTTCCTGCAGTTTTACTTAAGGTGCTAATTTTTTTGCTTCTCAGGCATCTTCAGAGTGAGAAGGGAATATTGTTTTCAGGAACTTAAAAATCTTTCCAGATTTTTCTTCAGCATGCTATTTTAACATCAGAGTGGAGAGTGGAATGCTTTTGTGCTGTTTTAAACTTGTTGAGCTGCATATCACCTTTTAAAAAATGCTTACTCAATATCTCATCAGCAGACAAAATCTTAAAGCTTTTTGTTTTGCAAGTTTGGATGACAGGAGCATAGACCACTGATGTTCTCCCAGGTTATTTTGCAACTACAAAAAGATCCTTCTTCCTCCTGAAGTAGAACTAGCTTTTCTTATGGTTGATTTTTAACATGTTCACAGGTATTCTGGAAGTGAGTTGGATGGAGAAGAATTTATAGACTTTATCGTTATAGAATTATTCTATACTGTAATGACAGTCTCAGCATACAACCAACTGATAAACTCAGCTAATACTTCTGTAATGAGTTACTCTTTTTGCTCATTAGTTTTGCTAATCTCACTGAGAACTGAAACAATGGTACTGATTTTGGGAAGGGTGGAGATGAAGGGTCCAACTGCTGGCATCCTGAGGAAGCTCAGTGCATGTCATCGATTCTCACCCATACTGTCACATTTCTGTGTCCTGGGTTTTCCTCTTCCTTCAGAGCATATGCATGAAGAAGGAGTGCTCTTTGAGGGAGAGCTTTCTTCACCTTCAGCTCCAGGAGAAATCAATTGATTTTAGTGTCCTTTCTTCACATTTTTCAAGTAACCATCTTTTTTGGGGAGCTATCACTCCTTTCTGTTATTGAACCTTGCCTATGCTTCCAAGATATATTTGGCATAAAGAAGAAAATGCTATCTTGCAAAATTGTCAAAATTTTGAAGAGCAATTTCTGTACCCCACAGAAACGTGTAGGCCTGGTTTTCAGATTAAAAGTAATAAAGGAAGTTATTTTGTTACATCGTAAATAAGTCCAATAGCTGAAGCTTCTGTTGAATATACAGTACAACTAAAAGGATGAAGAATCTACATCCCAGGGATAAAAAGAAATAACAGTCGTAGCCTTTTTTTGTTTAGGAAGTATTAGTACAGAGTGGGAGGTCTTAAAAACTTCAGGCTGAAGTAGCTTTAAAGTATCTGCCTTTCCTCATCTGGCTTCAGAAGAGTCTAAGGATTTTGGTGCAGATAATGCAAGGTATTTTAGTAAGGGGAAGGATGTGTTAATTCTTCTGCATTGTACATGTAATAGAGTTGCTAACGCTATTGAAGGTGCAGCTCAGGGTTTTCTTGCAAAATAAAAAACTCTGTTTGTGGCTGTTATATGCAGGCCAAAGTACAGAGGAGTGTCCTATGGGGGTTTAAACAACAGCACTGTTATCTGGAACACCTTCCACTCCTGCTTTCTCCCATTCTTGAACATCCTCCCTGCCTCATCCCTCAAATCCTTGGTCTTTCCATAACAGGTAGACTTGTAAATGTTTCTTTGGTACCAGTCTTGTAAGTCTGTTTCTATTGCTGTAAAAACAATATCCAGTTTATTCCTTAAGTACCACTTTTAAGGTCCTTGTGGATCAACTCATCCCAAGTAGACCATATGTGAAAGCCAAGGCAGAGATAGTTCATTATGATTTTCCCATAGAGCATATTTGCCCCTCTTCCCGCAACACTCCCATTCTCTCTTCAGTTGTGTGAATAGAGAAAGCTTCAATTTCAGGTCTGGCTTCTGAAGAAAACCACTGTGGTTCATTTGTGGGTTGGGAATAGGGATTTGAATTGGCATAGACTTGTGGGTGCTTTGGGGCTGGAGCACACACAGCTGTGGGTTCCAGATGTTTGCTATCCTGTATTAATGTGGCTTGACTGTGAAACCATGGCATCCACAATACTATACAAAGGTCCGCGCCTGTGGTGGTTTGGGAACTACTCCCAGTGAGAGAAATTTCAGTTTATAAAGTTAGTTATAACAAATTTACAGATATCCAGCACAGAAAGGCTTGGATAATGTGAAATTTTGCTTACAAGTTGCATTTTAACAGAGATTCAAACAGTTTTATACATGAACATTTCAGACTCTTTATAAACAGCATTTTGATGGTTTTGAAGATGAACCAAGGAAGTAACAACTTTATTTGCCCCATAACATTTTAATATTGTAGGAGCTCAACCTGTTTATGTCTCCTACATTGCTGGCATAACCAGTATGCAAATATCATAGAAATGTGCCTTCAGTGTTTATATACACTTAATATCTCTTCATCTACTATGGTAGCAACACAGAGAAGTGGGGTGGAAAAGAGAAGTACATATTCCAATTTTCTTCCAAATGTGCTGAACATGCATTTGTCTTAAAGAAATGGTTGTTTTCCACACTTTTTGAAAACCAAGCCAACTTTTTTTTTCTGAAATTGTGAATGAATTACTAATATTAAAAATATTTTTTCATTTTATGTTGAAGTCATTTGTTCAAAATTACACCCAAACTATTGCTCTGTATATTAAATTTTCAGAAAATGAAGTATTTTTAGGTCATTTTTTATTGCAAGCTCTGTCCCTGCAATCTTGTGATTTAATAAAGAAATGTCTTTGTACAGTATCTTTCACACAAACTTTATCTCCAAAACACTGTACTGAGTTTATAAAATTAAAAAGGGTTTTTTTCCTCTTTTACTAGAAGTTAAGAGACATAGACATGAGAACAGAGACATATTGTTTCCAGATGAAGGCTGAAAATAGATGGAGAATGAGGGAGAGAAATGCAGCAGGGTGGTTCCAGATGGCAGGCATTGCAGAGGAGAAGGTTCTTGCAGCCATGTTGGCCAGAGTGTACAAAAGGACAGAAAAAGAGCTTGATGCGAAGCAGAGGAATCTGAAATATAGTCATGAAAGTAATATTGTAAGGTATTTGTAAAATATTTTTTTAAATTAGTTGAATGTCCTTTTTGTTTTTATTTTCTTTAATTGAAGAGCTGGATTTGTTTGTGTTCAGTAAGGATAGTTCAGGTGAAAAGATGTTATAAAAATTGAATTTTACTGATGCTTGGTACGCGGCAAGTGAGCAGGTTATCTTTTAGTCTGATTTTTTTGTATGTTATCAAGCAAAACAGTAGCTTGTAAGTATTTAAAAGTTTATTGAGTCTTATTGCACTTCTGAGTATCTTATAAATTATTTAATTGTCTGATGGATATGTGGCTACCTAACTATAGGGCATGAAATATGCACTGTTCCTCTAATACACTGTAGGGAGACCTGTATATAAAGTATTTAGTATTGGTTTTATAATGCACTGTTGTCAACAGGAGACCACAAAGCTCAAAGATCAATCTCATTTTGGCCCACAGTATTAATGCTGCTTTATGAAACTCTGTGACAGGTCACTTAGACAACAGCTCTTAATGAAAGGACTTTGTGCCAGTGTGTGGTCGTGTGACTGTCTGTTAGTAAGGCATACTTTAGATGCTGCCAAGGCTGCAGCTGAATCTCTTTGTCCAAGTCCCTGAGGTGACTTCGTGGCTGCTGCTACTGCTGGCCAGGTGATGGAGCTCATCATTTCCTCGGTCCTCCAGAGAGAAGTGAGACAGAGACTGCTGAGTTCTTGCTAATGCAGCTTTTCCTAATTGTCCAGAGAGCTAGTAGGACACTGGGCAGTTCAGGCAATTCTGTGTACTGTGAATGAGTCAGTAATTACAAAAACATACCTGCTCTTAATTCAGTCTTGCAATTGTGCATGAAGTGTCTTTTCAGCGATCTAAAATTCAGCTGTTCTGTAGACCACCAGGATTTTTAGGTTAGTTTAGTTGTGTAATTATGACAGACTTATGTTTTAGACACCAAATAATTGTTAGTAGGAAGTGGCACTATATATTATTTTACAGAATAATTAGATCATAAGCTTAGCCTACATTTAAACCCTTAAGGCTGTTGTGGGATCCAAAAACCTTGCTTATTATTACAGAGGCAGTTTACTAAAAGGATAAGAACAATGAAATTAACTACCAGAGTGTTTTACAAAAAAAACCCCAGCAAAACTTGCTGAGTTTAATAGTATATTAAAAATACCTTGCTTAACCCCAGATAACCAATACCTGAAAAATGCTATAATATAGTCACGCACCTATATAATAGTATAATGATAATCTATGGATGTAAACATGTGTAAATGTGAGGATTTTTTATATCAAAAGGTTTCGATTCTCTTTCTCAATAACTTACATAAATTGGGCTATTGCATTTTTATTTTAACCACTACTATGAGCTTACCATTTCTGTTGAATCCTAAATTTACGTCTCCGCAGATTTTGAAATATTTTATTTTAAAATTGCAATACACTTATTTTTGTGTTATACATCTTCTTATATTATATGGCATGTCAAGTCCCCTCTGTCTTTTTAATTCTTTGCAAATCAAAATAGACTGTCTGAATCCCACTATTATTTCAGTGGTGGGCCATATAGACATTTCATTAGATGCACAGTTTAAATCAAAGCCTCTTGGAGCTTTTTGCATCTACTGTGCTGAATCAAATTCTTATACCTGAACGTGATTATTTTTTACCATTTGGCAGACACAATTAAGCAATAAAGAGTTTCATGTCAGAAAAAGATACTGACACAAACAGAGATATGAAACGAAGCCTAGATATAAAACTGTGCCACATGTGCAGAGCAAGCTGCTCTGTTTACCTGTCTGCAAATTAAGGGATTTGCCCAAATTTTTGCTAGCCATGTAAAACTCTGAGAAAAGCATGACATTTTTTAGTTTAGTGAATTATCCACATATATGTAGAGCTTGTACTAGTTAAATGTCATACTGATACTGATATGTAGGGTACCTTTTAAACAGCAAGCATTAATTAGAAAATTTAATAGGCAAAATCAAGAAACTGCTATTAGTTGGCATTAGATGTTTTGTTTTAACAAGTTTTTTGTCAAACTAGTTTATAACCTTCTGCATCCCCCATTTTATCTGTATTCTGTTATTTATATTTTTGTATCTGCTGTAATGGCAGTTATTTGATTCACTCTGCTTCATGTGTGTACTCTTCTGTTGTTGAGCAGGCAAATTAGTAAATTTGACACATCTCCCTTACAAAATAGACTAAGAAATATAGATACGATTTCACCTGTAAAGACAAATTTCAAGTGACCTGAACTCACTGTATTGACTTGTTTAAATAACAAACAGAAAGACCCATCACAAAAGCATAATAAGAAAATAAAACTATATATTATTTATCACTTGCATATGACAGGAACTTTCCTCTAATTTGTGTAATACTCTCCATTCATCCCTCAAACTAGTAAATGGGCATCTCTGCCAACATTCACACTGCTATCATGTTAAATACTGAAGGACAGCATACATGGATGTCATTGTCTTGTCCACACTTAAGTTTTTCTGTGTTTGACTATTTATCTGTTTCTGTTACTTGTTAAAACATAGTGGCTGAGTCACTAAAATCCTGATGATCTCTGCTTCATGAGGTTTTTATCTGTAGGCAAGAGGTCACAGCTTTCACCCTACTGTTTGCTAGTGTTGTGTCACAGAAGTCTTTCTTAGGGTTTTGTGATATGGGGTGCTGATCCATAGTTTTGCAAAGGTGTGATTAGGATCAGTTGCAGTGTGATCAGGATCAGCTGCAGTGTGATCACTTGCTAGGAACTGAAGCTTTCATAGCAGGAATATAAACTCTCAGACTAGTAATCAAAAGGGGTTTCTTGAGGATAAAGATCCTGACATGTCGACTAATGTGTAACAGGAAAGAAATTAAATATCTGTCAAAAAAACCCATCACAAAACCAAACCCAAAAACTGGGAGCTAGGGTTTGAAAATAAGATTTTTAATAAGTGAAAACTACTGATGTTGGAAAATTCTGCCATGCTTCAGTTATCTGAAGATCTTGATACTGAGTATTTTCGACGTGAAAATTCTTCCTAAAGAAAAAAAAAAGAAGAAAAAAAAAGATGTGAAATAAAGATATAGGCACTAGGAAGTCTGTGTGAATTAGGCATGCACATCAAAGTGAAAAACAGATTCCTAAATGCATAACACTTGATAAGATAGAGAAGGAGTATTCAGCAAGGACATTTGGAATATAATGGGCTGAAATGTATTCAGTCTCATTGTTGTGTGATGACATAATCAGTTCTATGTATTTTGGTTATAAGTCAGAAGTTACCTATTAAAATACACACAAAACTGTTTTACAAAATAAAGTTGACAAGTTTCAGAGAAAATACAGTGCTGCAAACTTTTTTTCTTTAGGATGTGGAAATTTGGGTGGATTATCTGTTCAGAGGAGGTTTCCTTTATAAATCCCCCCTTTTTTTTCATTTTTGACATCTGTTAACATTTCGTAGAGTCTAACAGATGTTGCATAGTGTGTCTCTATAATTCTTAAGGAGAAGGGGATGATACAGAATATTTCCACAGTATCTGTGGAAATGATTACTTCTCTGAATATGACCATCAAGAAGGCTTTATGCAATTTTTAAGTATAAAGCATGATCATTCGTCTCTGTTCACATGTTATTGTAATGACAAATAGAAGAATTCTTTCTTACTTGGTGAAATATATAGGTTTTTTGGAGTCAGTGTAGCATACTTGGTTACAAAATGTCTTTAAAACAACTCAATTATGTAAGCTTGGTTGTTTCAGCACAAGCAAGGGCTGATTGTCATGCGATGTGGAGGAGCATTTTTATTATTTTGGCCAGAACAGGGACAGTTTTGTCCTGACGAGCTATTAGATGAATACCAGAATGTGTCACATGAAAAACCACTGATCTTTAACCCAGCTATCTACTTAACCAAGCCTAGAAATGAATAGTGAATAAGGGAAGAGCAAAGGCCAGTTTACTGTCATTACAAATTACAGAAACGGTTAACATCTGCAGCAAAATGAACTCTGGGAATTACAGGTACTATCCAGCAAATCATTGGAGAGTACAGACATTTAGGAAAACTGTATACACAGGTATGAGATTATCAACAGTGTATGTTTGGTATATAGATTGTCGCTGTTGTAACTGTGACCTGGTACCTTTAATGATTCCTGAAAAGAATGCTCCTTTAGAATAATTGATTGGTATTTATCATTAAAGAGAAATGTAAATACTAAATGAACAGGAATGGTAAATATACATTCACTGGTTTATCCCTTTTTTTTTTTCCCCAGGAGTAGTCTCAGGGACACTGCTGCATGTACAGTTAATATAAGCATTTATACTGAACTCCTAGATGTTTGAAAAACAAATATTGTAAAGATCAGTAACATTTTTAAATGATCAGTTATGGGAATTAATGCCTACAGAAAAACACCATCCTTTCTTGCCCTGCTAGTAGAATCGCATTGTCTCCCTACAGTCTTGTTAGCTCATACTAACTGAAATGCAAATTCTTTCCAACTAATTGGATCTCGTTGAACGTACATGTACAGTACATAGTTATATGCATGTAGATTTTTTTACTAAATTCCTCTGTAATTATTTTCTTGATTAATATCTAAAGCAGAGACGTGGAACACAAATCTCTTTAAAGAGTTTACATATTATTGAACATTAAAAAGATAGTAACTGTTGCGTGTTTTAACAGCTTAATTAATAACACGGAATAATTGGAACAAAAAGAAGAAAATATTTTTTCAATGTTTTGTCATTTTGAACTATTTGCATTAGCTCTTTGACTGAGCCAATTAACACTTGAATGATCAGAATGATGGAATTTATAAAACATAAGATACATAACAGTCTGCTGGCTAGAT